>NC_056726.1:1128571255-1128673755 GCF_019279795.1 Protopterus annectens
AATACAGTAATACAGATACAAACACGAACAGATTTGAGGATGCAATTTTTAAAAATAAAAAGGAAATATAAAGAAGCATAAGTATTATTTACAAAATGTTGGTTCCTACAATGCAAACAGAAAATAAAAACAGTTATTAGCTATTTACTAGTGTATGAGCTCCTACTGATGACAGATGATAATAGGGGAAGGAATATAAAGGTTGTATGGATAATTTGGTAGGGAAGGGAGCTAGGGCAGGGATGAGGAAAGGGAAAATTTAGAACTGGAGGGGGAAGTGGGTGGATATTTAGTAGTAGGGAGGGAAGAGTGAAGGAGAGGAGGGATAGTGAGAAAGGGTGAGTTTCAGATTTAGTTTATGTAGGATGTGGGCAGTAACATTCCCAATGAGATGCTTGAAGAAGGAGCGACTGCCAGTAGATCAGATCAGGGGTGGCAGTGAGTTACAGAGGTGAGCCGGAGAGAAGGATACTAGATGCTTACCTGGTGGGCGGGCAGGTTTGTGTAATTCAATAAGGTTTTGGGTGTTTGATCTTAGGAGTCTGTTAGGTATGTGCATTTTAAAGCTGGAAGCAAGGGAGGGGCAGATAGAGGGAGTGAAGATGAGTTTATGAACTTGGGTGAGTTGGCTATAAGTGAGATAGTTGAGCAACTCTAGCCAGTTCAGTTTGTGAAGGGCAGTGCAGTGATGAGTGGAGGATTGGTAGCCTGTGGAAAATTTGGAAAATTTGTTGTAACAGGAGGTGAGTTTTGCCTTGAGGGATGATTGTAGGTTAGTAAGGAGTGGGGCACCATATAAGAGAGAGATGTAATGAGGTATGTGGTAGAGAGTACTAACTTGGTAGAAGAAGAGAGGTAGTGATTATGGCGGTAGAGTATTTCAATTTTCGGTTGTGTTTTTATAGGTGGATATCAAACTTAAGCTGATCATCAATTAGGACACCTAGTAGTTGTGCATTGGAAACTGCTTTTAGAGGTGTATTGTTATGACTAGAGATGGTGAATGTGGTTTTGTCTATGATAGTAGTTTTAGAAGGTGTAAATATCATGAGTTTAGTTTTTGTTACATTAAGTGCTAGGTGATTATCTAACATCCATTTTTCAGTAGAGGAGAAGGCATCTTGGGTTAGTTTTATGAGAGTGGGGGTAGAAGTGGCAGAGCAAATAATAGTAGAATCGTCAGGGTATTGGATAAGTTTTGCATTGGGGATGGCATGGTGAAAGTCATTTGTAAAAATGTTAAACAGTAGGGGACCTAGAATGGAACCCTGGGGTACACCAATGGGAGTGCTGAGAACTGGGGAGGTGACTTTCTTCCATTTGACTGCTTGTTGCCTATCAGAGAGGTAACTAGTGAACCAGTTAATAGAGGAGAAGGATAGAATTAGCTTAGAAAGTTTAGTTAGGAGAAGTTTGTGTGAGATAGTATTGAAAGCCTTGGATAGGTCTAGGAGGAGAGTGGTCACAGTGCAGCTGGAGTCGCAGGCTTTGTTAACAGTTTCTAAGAAGGAGAGGAGAGCAGTGGTGGTGCTGTGTCCAGGTCTGAATCCATGTTTTGTGGGGTTAGTAGGTGGTTATCTATAAGATAAGGTAATAGCTGTAGATGGATACATTTCTCTAGCAGTTTAGAGATGGGAGATAAGATGGTGATAGGTTGAATGCTAGAGATGTCGTTATTATTGCCACCTTTGTGAAGGGGAATAATGAAGGCTTTTTTCCAAAGTTGGGGTACATAGCCTTCATTGATCGATCGATTAATTAGAATGCTGATGGGGAAGGCAACGGCTTCTGTGGCGGTCTTTAGAAAGTATGAGGGGATATTATCGGGGGCATTGGAGCATGTTTGCGATTCTGTAGGAGTTTTGTTATGGTAGATATGGGGATGGTGTTCATAGAGAAGGGAGGGCATTGGGAGGAGGAAGCAATGGGGGGATGAGATAGGAGAAGACAGTGGTGAGGATGTACAGTTGTTGGTGAAGGATGTTGTTAGTTTCGTAATGGAATTGATGAAGAAAGAGTTAAATTGGATGGCTAAATCTATGTCTGAGGCATTTGGATCAAGGCAGGGGGGGGGGGTTCTACCAGGGTTGAGGAGAGAAGTAATTCCATCCCAGAATTTTTTGGGGTTTGTCTTATCGTTGTTTTGGAGTATGGAGTAATAGGATTTGCGGCCTGAGATAATACTTTTTTTGCTTTGTTATGAAGTATTTTGTATTCATTAAGGGTGGTGGGAGTTTTATTTTTCTGGTGATGTTTCCAGGCTTTGTCCCGGAGGCACATGACTGCTAAGGTGTCTTTGGTTAACCAGGGACAGAATTACTTTTTATTCTTTCAGTTCTTTGGAGGGCAAAGGTGTCTAAGAGGTTTAAGAATGTTGTATTGAAGTGGGTAATGGCATTATCCAAGGGCAGAGTTATTAAAGGGTTCCAGTTAATATGTTTTAACGAATTTGAGAAGGTATTCGGGTTGAAGGTTTTTAGGGAGTGTGTGGTGATGAGAGTATGAGATAGTTGTGTTGGTGAGGAAATGCGATGGACAAAGGTGGGAGAATGATCACTGAGCGAGTCGGGGAGGATACCACTATCAGAGATGTATTGAGGGTGAGATACTAGTATCCAGTCAAGAGTGCTGCCAGAAGAATAGTTCTTGGAAGGTCTGGTTGTGGAGTTAATTAGCCGAGAGAAATTATAGAGGTTTATATTTAGAGTTTGAAGGAGATTGTATGGTGGTCCAATTAATATTTACGTCTCCCAAGATTATAGTCTCTTTGGTTATATTGGAGGAGAACCAGAAGAGAATGTCCTCGTTGAATGGGACATTGTCACCAGGAGAGATATAAAGACTGATTATACATATTAGTTTATGTTTATTTAATTGAAGTAGGGCTGGAATTAGTTCAGCATTACCGAATTGTAGAATGGGTTTAGTAAAGGGATTAACTGAGAGGGAGGATGAATAGAGGAGTGCGACTCCACCACCCTTTTGTGTAATCTACCTTTTCTAATGATGCAGTAGTTGCTTCTTATTTTATTTCTGCTTGTTTAACCTTCACTATATATATGTATATCTTGTTTGATTTGTATTGTGAAAATTATATTGTATACTTTGTGATATGAAGATTTTCTCCTTGAGCCTCCACTGAAAAAGGGAGAAAGCTCATTCAGACTATCCCGGTCAACAAATGTCAAATAAATAAATAAATAAATAATAAATAATTTGAAAATAATTTTACACCATGTTTCCCTTTATTGAGGCTATGATGCTTTGCAATTGTAAGGGTATCTGGAATTAATTTTTCAGTGAGATTGCCATAGCTTTTTCTTTTTCAAATAGTTGACTTGGTGCTGCCTAGCAATTTTACAGTCTGAATGCTCTTGTGCTGTTTTGCCCAATATTTTTAACAACACTGTCCCTTTTTGTAATTTGGAACAACATTTGCTAGATAATGTAGTTCTACTCTCTCTCTCTCTCTCTCTCTCTCTCTCTCTCTCTCGGTGTAATTTTTTTTTCCTTGGTAGCATTCAAAGCATTAATATTACCCGTGGGCTTATCATCATCATCAGTGACCCCCTTTTTACATGAATTTGGGTGTTGTGTCTCCCCCTCTCCCCTCACCACAGATCTGTCATCCCAGGGTTTCCACCTGTGTCCCTCACTGACAGGGACAACAGGTGCTGACTGAGTTTTTTTTTTTTTGGATACATTCTTGGCTAGGCTTGTAAGGGCCCCGGAGCCATTAGCCTGGTAACCTCCTATGATCCTATGACCTCTCAGTTCAAAGCCAGTCATCTGTGTATTTCAAGTCATTTCTGACTGTCATAGATTTTCTTTTACACAATCCAACCATTTTTGGCTTCACATCCTTGTTTTCTCTTGCTATATTCTTGTCTTTACCAAACAGTCTTCTGCTTTCCACCACACATAGCTATATGTTTTCCTTGACATTAGGTGCAATTTGAGCTACTTTTAAGGATACCTAGACATCATACAGATGCACTGGTTGCACCATGTTGTACAGTTTAATTTTGAGCTTTTTGGCATTCTTTTGACACACACACTAGCCTGACATGTAGTGCCCTTTGGCTGCAGCACCCCTGATTCTAGCTCAGACCTCCTCATTCAGACATTCCATCTTCACAGACACCCATCCCAATTAACCTGTTCTGATCATTTTCCTTCTGTATAATTTTTTAGCATCTTCTGTTTCCCCACTTGCTGCCATGCCCACTGTTTTATCTTTACTGTTTTATCCTATGTTCCTTCAGTCTTGCATTTCATTCCCCTGTCATTTGTTGACATTTTTGCTTGGAGTCTGCTTGAGTGCTCAGTATATGTCCAAAAGGCTCATCTCTTTTAAAAATATTGCTCACATTCAGTCATTTTAATCTGTTTCATTTATAACTAAACCAGTATCCAAGCTCTTCTTCATCCTTCATCTTCAAAATAATTGACAATGTTAAGTTGTCAGTCTCGCCTTCATTCTTGCTTGATGGGTTCGAGTCGCACTGCCCGACCGCACTTGCTTAAGCTCGAGAACTTTTTTTTACCAGCTCGAGGTAAGCCCCATGATGCATGATGCAAGGCGGTACCAGATCTCGCTTCCAGCTTCGGGCTTTGGGAGGTCTTCTTTGCCAGCTCCTGGTAAGTTGTTCTAATTTTGTGACTTTTAAGCCCCTTAGTCTAAAAAAACCTTTATATATATAGTTTTAACTCTGGGGTTTACCCTTTCTGACAGAATTCTGTCTCCGCTATCTTTTAGTTAAGTCTTTTCCATCCCCCAATCCCATCCCCCTGTTAGGGTGTGTGTGTATTGGTTTATTTGGTATTTTATTTAAGTTAAATTTAAGTTAAATTTGACTGGTGCGGTTTCGCACTGTTTTCGCACCATGGGTCTCAGGAGGGTCTGTTTAAGAAGTGTGACCTGCGCTGTCAGAAAAAATGCCCTGACAGACGGTCTCTGTATTGTGTATTGTCTGGGCCCCTCTTCACCTGCAGGACTCTGTGTTATTTGTCACCTTCCAGCCAGAGAGTCCTGCAGGAGAGACATAACAAACTGGTTCTAGTTTCTAAGCCGAGGGCTCTCCGCTAAGTCGGGCTCCACCAAACCAGCAAAGTTTCCAAGGCCCAGGCTTCGTTTCTAAGCCTGCGGCCTCGCCCGGACTGTGACCATCGATCGGCTCGCTGGAGCCGCATTCTGGCTTGACAGCCTTCAGCACCGATGGCATGGCTATTCAAACTGTATTGGTTCATTCTCATGTCGGTTCGATCGCCCGACACCCGGCCACCATAGGCATCGGTGTCGGCTCCGCATCGCCCATTAATCGCTACTTTGGCTGTATCGCCCGCTGTATCGGCTCCGCTCGAGGCGCTCTGTCGGCTCAGTCGGCTACGACAGGATCTGTAGTATCGTCTCGGTGGCTCATTCCAGGAAGAGGCTCTAGGGTCTCCTTCCTTGAGCCGACACTGGCCCGCCTCACCTCTTCTATCGGAACGAGCCATCGGAGCCATCTTCGCTGGGGTCATCCAGGCCATCAGATCACACTTAGAGAGTGTTGCAGTAGATTGCTCAAGTCACAGGTACTGGCTCCAATGTTACACAGTCCGCCTCAGCAGACTCCACTGTTGGTCCACACAGCAGTACAGTTCCTCCTTCAACTCTACCCAGAGCAGTTGGTTGGAGTCTCGGCATGGTTACTGCTAGTTGGAGGGACCTTGATACCCCTTTCTCTTGCCCCTTCCAGCCCCTACTCTTTTTACTCTTTCCTTAGGATCTCGCGGTCGGGCTTCCATGGTTCCCTCAGGGGTGGTTGGCACGACCCTGTCCCAGCCCGCTTTTTCCCCTTGGAGCCTCGGCCCCTTGAGCCTCCTCGCTCCCACATCTGCTTCCGGATGCTTCCCTCGGGTTTCCCCTTGGAGTTCTAGCTCGAGCGGTTCTCGACCTGCCTGGGAGGGGAGCATCTGAGGGAGATGAAGAGTGTACTGGCTACTGGTATCAGTCAGCAGTCTTCCCGTTCTCCTCTATTGTACCTGCCTCTATCTCTGCCACTTCTTGCTACAGGACCCAGAGATCCTCCTCAGGTTTCCCCATTGGGAATTTCCCTTCCGAGGATTCTCTGATGTTTCTTCCTGCAGGATTAGGAAGAGGTACTTGTAAGAGGAAGACAGACTCCCCCGAAGTCTGTCACTTCGATACTGACCCCAGTCAGTCAGAGGGATCCCCTAGATCCTCTCTGAGGATGTCTCCTTCAGACACATCCTAGAACTCCTGAAACAGAGGGGAAACTGGCCCACCAACAATCCCTCTGAGGATGAGTCAGTATACCTAGAGGCGTTTGGATCTCGCCTCCACCTCCTGGGTGTCTCCGCCTTCACCCCTTATGCAGGTTATTGCACTAAAGGCGTGGGCAGCCCTGACTCTGTAGAGCCAATCCCTAGGAGGCCTCTAAATTTCCCACTGCCCCTAGTGACAAAACAATTCCTACCAAGGGTGTCCCCGCTGATGCCATGGTGCAGGCTGCGCCACCAAAAGGAACTTGCAGATCCTTCCAGGCTCGGCCCATCCTCCTAATAAGGGACTCTAGGACCATGGAATAAGGACGTGTTGATACTTTCCTCAGCTGCGGTAAGCTTAAGTGCGCTCGCTGAATTACTTCCAGGTCACTTTCACCAGACTCCAAAGAGATATCCTCAAGTTCAGTCCAGTTCAGAGCCCTGCCTTTTGGTCTCACACAGCCCCCCAGTTCTACCACCAAAATGTATGGCAGTGGTCAGCTCACCTGGGAGACGCCAAGGATCCAGGTGTTTTTCCGTGTCACCGACGACTGGCTCCTGTCAGCCACCGCAGGCATCAGCTTAAGACCTTTCTCATTTAGGCATCTCTAATCAACTCAAAAGTCATCCTTATCAGTCTATTAATCATAGGCTTAAACTTAGACACTGTTCGGATAAGTCACACCCTTACAGAACAAAGAGTTTCAGAAGAGTTTCAGACATGTTCAGGATCATTCTACAGCAAGAAAGTACAGGCCAGAATGGTTCTAAAAGTGGTAGGTCTCATGGCTGCGGGCCATTACTCTCTTCCCCTACTCTTCTTCTACATGCCTCCTTCAGTGGATGCTGTTCACACAGTGGTCATACCAGTAACTTCTAACGCACCCTGTTCAGGCAGTTCTGGACTTCTTAGCAGAGATTTTTCTAGGCTCAGGCTCTTCTTCTTCCACAGTCAGAGTTCATTTGGCTGCTATTTCCAATTTTCATGTCGGGATAGCAGATCATAATATTATGTCCCATAGCTGCAGCAGGGCCTTCTTGAAAGGAATTTTCCTACTAGCAATCAGAATCCTCCTCCCTCCTGGGATCTAAATTTAGTGCTGACATCCCCTTGATTCTTCCTCCATTCGAGCCAGCTGTTTTACAAATTGGACTTGGCCTCCAGGACAGAGCCAGTTTTTGGCTCTACAGTCCTCAAAGTTTTTGTTCGACAGGCACCCCAGAGGTATTGTTGACCATCAAATACTTGTATGGGGTTCCTTCTTTATTCAGAGCACGTACTGACTCTATTTATTTGTTTATGCAAACATTAATACCTTAATACTTTCATGCACTGTTTATTCAGTTTATATTTGAACATTTAAGTTTTGCATTACTGGTAAATCCCATTCAGTTCAGCTTGAATATTTCCATTTAGTTTTGCACAATGGATAATGCCCACTTAATCTTCAAACTACTGTCATTTTTTAACTTGCTTAAATGTAAGTCACTTAGTGTTTTTAGATAAATTCATATTCCGCGCTATGCACAAATTGTTTTGTTTTACTTTTATGTTATTTGTTAATTGCGTTAAAATTTTATGTTACTCGTGTCAGTTGTTAGTTATTAAATACCCTTTCTAATGCTGGTTACTACATATTATCGTTACCTAGTTCATTTGCATTCTTACAAAAACTACGCAATATTTTCCAATACAAATAACAGAAATTCACTGAATATTATTTTAAAATGGTATATGTCCTATGGTAAAATTAATTGTAATTCTGTATTTTTTCTTTTTCCTTGACCACCAGTTGATTTGTCAAATCTCTCTCTCATGCCTTGCTCAGTTGGCTTATTTCTCCCCCAGGTGAGAGCCCAGTGGCCCATCCATTCCACCTTCGAATGAGATGATCAGTAGCAGCCATGGTGTTATCCATCTCAGAGAGTCAGACCTTTTACGTTAAGTCCTAGCTCCCTGCACATGCCCATCATATTTCATGACATTTGCAAGGTATAGTAGGCAGTGGATGTAAGCAATGGGCGTGTCTCCTACTTTTGCAAGTGACATCTCATTAATGGTCCTGCTCCCGTGAAAAGGAAGCGCCTCCATCTCTTGTGATATCTCTGGTTGCCATGGTGATTATACTTGGAGTATGCACTTTAGGTATAGACTTCTCAATGCTGTTCCTAATTAAAGGTGAGCAGGGAGTGCTTTTTCATTCCTATCTCTTTCCAGCTATCTCCTCCACTGCCCACGCTGCTAATGAATCTAAGGTCATCTGGGTCATAGTCAGGAGTTTGCACTTGTATGCCATTGTTGTTGGTATAATTCTGATTATTGTATCAAAAAAATCATATATCATTCTCAGAAAATAATACTGTTTGAATGTTAACATCACTTGTGTGAGTCTCACAGTCAATTTTAGGGTATCTTTTTTAAATATAAAAATTGCTAAAGTTTTTTTATTATGTTCAGTTACCTTTAGTCACTGTATATTGATAATTTTAGTTATACAATAAATTAATCTCCCACTTTTGTTGGCTCTGCCACAATGATTTTTTCCTAGCTTCTCAGTGAATTTCTGATATATTGTTGATTTAGATGACTGTAAAGAATGGCCTCATCTACATTTTTTTTTATATTTGCGCTTAATAATTAACAATAAAACATTACTAACTCTATAGAGTGCAGACTTGCTATACTGTGTAACTTTTACCTGCAGTAGTTTTTCCTAGAATGGCTTGTCAAGCCACTGTGCTTATACATTTTCCTTGTATATTTAATTTGTATTTAAGTAGCAGTCCGAGGACTGGTTTATTGAGTTAGTTCTGGACATTTAAATGAACTGTTCCAGTGATCTAGAGACCCCTTTCCCATATCTTCCTAAGATTCAGAAAAAGAGTTCCTGCTCATAGTAATTGCCAAAGGCAAGTGTGCTACCTGTTGCTTTACTGACACTGACAAACAGCACATGCCATTCAATTACTAGCAGTTGTTGCAAAGAAGTAGGCTATGAGCTGTTAATGAGGTACTTCCTTTGGTGCAAAGTTTGATTCCCATAGTCTTTATCTGACTTCTGTGTGACCTTGAGCAAGTTACTTATCTATACATTGCTTTGGGTAATTTGGAATTTGAACTGGGTTCACTAATGCTCTTCTGGACTGCCTGTCTACTAACCATGAAATTATATGAATTGATTATAGTGGGGATTGAACCTGGAATGGCTGCTTACAAAGTGCACGCTCTAACCACTACACTATTGCAATATATGAACCATAATGGTGAAAAAAGTGGGATTCATAGAGAGTTATAGACACACGGAAGAAGACCTCATTACTGGTTCATTAACATGTCTCTGGATCACACACACTAGCCAACACAAATGCTGTCAGACCTGATAACCGTACTATTCTATCTAGCAGGTCATGCATCACAAAGCAACCCTCTGCACTCACACACACACACACACACACACACACACACACACACACACACACACACACACACACACACACACACACACAAAACTTCATTTATGCCCCTACATATATAGCCACACATCTCCATACACATACTAACACACTGCACCATCCCCACACCTTCACTGAACTTACCTTCACTGCATGGGATCAGTAGGTGAAAATGGAATTTTTAGAGCAGTCACTTTTCCTCCAGCATTAAATTTTATGAGGACTTGTAATTATCTGAATCCCTTGGCAATGTAAATTAGGAGCTGCCGGGGAGAGCACATGGCTGATTAGCATTATCTATTCCACCACACTGATGCGACATTATTGAGCTGTTCCAGTCAGGCCACCCCCACACTGGGGCCCCAGCCAGTGATAAACCTCAGTGATAGGGCAGGCTAAGAATCAGAAAGTCTTACAGTGAGTAGGGAAATGGCTCTGGTAATGTTTTCCCTCACAGTAAACCTTCCTGAATCTAGCCTTTGTATCTCTTTGCTCTGCTTATATCTCTACTTTGGCCTTTCTCATAGTACTAGCCAAGCACATTAATATGTCTAGTTCCCCATATTCTTCAATGAAGCATTTCCATTCTCCAGCAACCCCCCATATCCTCCTGAAAGTCCATGCACCCGAGATGAAATATCTTTCCTCATATCCCTACAGCCATAGTACCTCATCATAAGATCATAGGAAGTTACTAGGCTATTGGCCCTGAGGCTCTTATAAGCCTAGCCAAGAGTTTAGCCCATGTTTAGACAAATCAACACGTGATGTCCCTGTCCAGCAGGGACACGGGTGGAATCCCAGGGATGTATTTTCTATTTCCCATCCAGTTATCCAGGTTGCGCTTAAAAAGTAAAGAGGTAGTCTGCTTGACATGGAGAGGTAGTCTATTCCACAGATGGTGGAGTCTCTGGGACACAAATCTGTCCCATCAACAAGTCCTACTGATGTCATAGACCAGGTTGAGGCCACGTGTGCAGGTTTCTCGAGTGGAACTTGACTTGTGGATATGCAGCAGTCCCATCAAGGCAGGGTCCAAGATCACTTTGTATGCCGGACAGAGGTCACCTCTGAGGAGTCTGTTTGAAACAGAGTAGAGGGATAGGGCTTTTAGCCTATCTGTGTATGATAGATTTTTGAGGCCCTGGATTCTCCTGGTGAGGAACCTCTGTGGTCTCTCCAGCTGCTGCATATGCTTTGTGAGGTACATGCCAAATGGGGCGTTGTACTCAATAATGGGCCTTATCATGGTAGAATAAAGGGATGTTATGACCACCTTGTCCCTGGATAAGATACCCTTACTTATGAGGTTGGCCATGTAGAAAGCTTTCTGAACAATGGAAGCAACATGGTGGTTGTTAGAAAAATGTGTATTTGAATATATGAGAAATGCTAGTTTAAAAGCAAAGTAGTATGTAATGCATTTTATTCTATTAATCATATAAACAGCAAGGATAAATTCATGTGTAAATGCAAGTAGTTTTGAAACTGCAGTGTGGCTTGAAGCAAGCTGACCTTCAACCCTGGCAGATGTTAGCTTAGCAAGTTTTAATGTTTATGCTTTTCACAAGTGATTATCTGCTGGGTCAGGAAATTAAATGTGTGAAATAATGAAATCTTCTGCTCTTTCCTGCTGGGATGATTTGGCTTTGTATATGTGTTACTGAGATAGCATGCAGCTGGTGGGAAAGTGTAACAGTGAACAAAGATGTGTATTAAAAGACTGAATCTGCTATTGTATTCGAACTGATATGAAACCTTGAAGAAGTAACTTTACAGAAAGACATTATGTCTGACCAGGTGGATAGCAAGGCCGTATTGTTACCAGAGGAAAACTTTTTTTAAATATACAGCATTAGCAGTTGTTATGAATAGAGGACTTTAAGCTAAAGTGATGTAGATGCCCTGTGACATACCACGTCAGTAAGGTGGGCACAGCTTGACTGTTAAACCTATATAAAATTGTGTGCTTTTTGTTTCATGTTAGACAAAATTCTGTACTTGTACGTTTTTTTCCTCCTGGTGTACACTAGTAAACTTTTGAATCTGAACCTCCTGTGTATTGAATTCTTAATTTTATTTAACAGTGGTCAAACGTCAGGTTGCTATCAATCTGGGTGCCCAAATACCTCATGACTGACTGCATGCTTAGGGCATTGCTATTAATGTGATAATTTGTGGGGACATCACTCTCCCCAAAGGGGATGATGATGCATTTTTTTGTATTCAGCTTGAGGCCATGTTTCTGGCACCAGTCATTTGTTTGGGTGAGACCCTCTTGGAGGATCTCCTCGTCAATAGGGGAATTGATGACCACGCCCAGCTTGCAGTCATCTGCAAACTTGGTCAGTCATAGCCCACTGGTTTTGGCCTGCACCTCAGCAAAGTATATCCCAAATAACAGAGGCCCCAAGACCAAACCATGGGGTATGCCACTCGATAAGGGTATATTGTTGTACTGCTTGAAGTGGCTTCCCCTACTTTGACTAGGTGGGTTCTATCAGTGAGACAATTAGCTACCCATCTGGTAAGATATGGCTTGATGCCTAGTTGAGAGAGTTTATGTATTATGCCCAAATAGGGAATAGTGTCGAAGGCTTTGGCCAGGTCAAGGTAGGTGCCATGCACTGCCTTCCCCTTGTCCATGGCTTTGGTGACTGTCTCAAAAATGTTGACCAAATTTAACAGACATGACCTCCCCTTGACGAAGCCAAACTGTGTGGGATCAAGTGTTTGGAGGTTGCCAGTGTCCTTGTTTATGATAATCCATTCCATGGCCTTGCAGATCAGGCTAGTTAGACTGAAGGGTCTATAATTTCCCAGATCAGTGGACACTCCACCTTTGTGTAAAGGGATGACAGTGGCTGTCCTCCACTTAGCTTGGACAAAGCCGGTACTCAGCCTTTGGTTGAATATGGCCTCTAATGGTGCTGCAAGTTCTTGCCTGAGTTCATGTAGGATGTAGCCTGGGATGTTATCAGGTCCCATGGAGGCTGTTTAGAGAGCAGTGATGACCTGATCCCCAGATATAAGGGGAAGGGGGCAGGTACTGAGAATGTCCTGATTTACTGATGGGGGCAACAGAGGGGTGAAATTTTTGCTGAATCTGTCAGCCAGCAAGTATGCTATATCTACAGCATTTGTATATGTGATGTCCTTGACCACCAGTTCTGAACAGATCTGGGTGCTACCCTTGAGATTACGGACGTATGTGAAGAAGGCCTTATGATTGTATCTAGTAGATGTGGCCAATTTGGACTTGAAGTTTGCTTTGGAGGATTTCACTAGTGCTCTTATTTGCTTGTTTAGGCTAAGGAGAGATTCCTTCTAATTTGGCACCTGCTCCTTCTTGGTCCTGGACAGCAATTTTTTTCTTTTGATATACAGTTTATTTATTGCAGATGTCCACCAGACAGGTTTACTCTTCCTTGCTGAGGATGATTTAGTCCTGTCAGGTATTCCTGACTTCATGCATCTATATAAATGTTCTTATAGTAATTTGGTATAGTTTTGGATACTGTTGCCAGTTCCTAGAGAGGGGGAGGGGCTGTGAAGCTGTTTATACCATGCCTCAGGAGGCTGTAAGCAGCTTTGGAGAAGTTTTTTTGTGTGACCGTAATGAGAGGGGGGTCGGGGGAGATGGTGACTTTGAACGTGACCACTTTATGGTCGGCTCTTACAAGGGAGGATGATACTGCAGGGATGCTACAGTAGTTACTCATGTTGGTTATTACCAAGTCTAAGATATTATCATCTGTTGTGGGGATATTGACTAGTTGTTCCAAAGCATTTGCATTGACAAAATTGAGGAATCTCTGGGCATTTGTGTTCTGGCATGAGTAGGTCTTCCAGTCTGTGTTTGGGTAGTTAAAGTCAACCAGGATCAGGGTAAAGGGTTGAATCTTGATAGATTAAAAGAGGTCTAGATAGGCAGTTTGGACATCTTGAGTCAGATTTTGGGGCAGGTAGCTAGCTATGACTTGTATAGGGGTCTTGTCCATAGTTAACTGCACCTGGAGTGCCTCCTTGCCTCATATTGTTTGACCAGCCTGGAGGTGTGTATGTCTTTAATATATATTGAAACTATCTCCTTTGGCTTTACTACCCACAATTTGGGGTCTGAATGTACGATAGGATGAGTAACCAGGTATGGATGGGGTGCTCTCTCCAGCTTTGAACCAGATTTATGTGGCTGCACAGATGTCAGCATGTTCCAGGGTTGAGAATGCTTTCAATGAGTGCAGTTTCATGTTTAGACTTCTATCATTTAGCAGCATGACCTTTAATTTGGGTTTTGTTGAAATTTTTATGTTGGTAGTTTTAACCTCATCACTTTTTCTAAAAAAAGGCATTATGGGGGAGACAAGTGCCTTTGCCAGAAGACTGAAGCCCAACTGAGACAGATGCAGGCCATCTTTGGCAAAACATCGTGGTCTGTTGATCATATCTTACCAGGCTGTCAGGTACTGGATCCCCCTGGAATGACACCAGAAACCAAGCCAAGTGTTAAAGTCAATCATGTTCTGTTTGCATTGAGGCATCATTCTGGGTGATGGTAGAATGCTGCTTAAGGCTAGAGACATACCTTACTAGGACAAATATTCAGCGAGTTCAGTCAAGTCTCTCTTCATATAGTCCAGGGAGGTATGTCTCAAGTCAACATGGACTATGACAGAGTCATAACAGTACCAGTTGTTGAGACTTGAATGCGTGTGTGATATGGTGGATTCTGGTCCCTGACAGGCAACTAACAGTGACTTTCTCCTTATCCAGCCTGGTGAGAGGCACATCTGTGTGTCTCACAATGAAGTCTCCTATGACTAATATATTGGGTTTATGGTTAAGCTTTAGTGGTTGTGAGACACAGGTGTGCACTATTCATGGTATGTGTTGTGGAGGGCTGTGGAGATCGCATGTGTTTTTGCCTTGCAGGTCTCCTTTGTTTCGGTATGTTTTTTAAAGATCTCCACATATGTGGGTGTGTGTTGTGTAGGTGCGCATAGTGTTTAAGGTGGAGTGATTGTGTTGACAGCCTTCTCAGTGCCAGATATACTGGCTTGTGAGGGAGAGAGGATGTAATTGCATCTCTCGCAAATTGTGTTCCCAAGTGGTAGTAATAGGTGGTTGTCTGTGTACATAAGACAGTTTCTACACTCTCTCAGGATACCCATATCAACCAGACTGGCAGGAGAAACTGTAGGAAGTTGTCCATCCATATTTTTCAGAATCTGAGAGAGAAGGCCAGGGAGATCTTAGGGTAAGCCTAAAGCCCAAGTGCTTAAACCAAAACCAAGAGGCTTAGAATAACATTTACAATTTAAACAGGCTATAAACAAGCAGTAACAAATGCACAGAAAAGATGCAATTGAAGACTTCAGAGAACAAGCTGCATCAAGTAACAGAAAAAGCAAGATGAAGTAAAGGAGCAGGAAAGGGAAACACAAATACAGTAAACGAAGCTGAATAAAGTGTTCATACACTTTTCTCTCTATTCAGCCTTTCTTTGTAAACACATACATTATCTGTGTGTGTGTGTGTGTGTGTGTGTGTGTGTGTGTGTGTGTGTGTGTGTGTGTGGTTTCACTTCATATCATCGAATTATCATTTCATCGAATTTCAATTCATCAAGACCAACTCGTCAAAAACTCAAATCGTCGAAAACTCCTAACATCGAATCTCAAATCATTGAAAACCATAAAGCAGCTGGAAATAACATCCCAGACACTTACTACATTTATGCAGGGGGGCAAGCACCCCACACACCCCCCGGAAATTCAATATACCAACTCCAAGGTCGCACTACAGTGGGGGGGAAAAGGTAATTTCCTACACGACTGTAGTGCGACCTTGGAGTTGGTATATTTAATTTCCGGGAGGTGTGGGGGGCAGAGCCCCCCACATGGGGGGTGCAGGGGGGCTTGCCCCTCTGCATAAATGTAGTAAAAACTCTATGTGATGTTATTTCTAGCTGCTTTATAGTTTTCAATGATTTGAGATTTGATGTTATGAGTTTTTGACGATTTGGTCTTGATGAATTGAAATTGGATGAAATGATAATTCGATGATATGAAGTGGAACCGTATATATATATATATATATATATATATATATATATATATATATGTATATACATACACACACACACACACACACACACACACACACACACACACACACACACACACACACACACAAATACATAGATGGATAGATACATAAAAGTCAACTGAAATTTATCCACTCTATAGCTGATCAGCATCTGTTTAGCCAACAAAGTTTAGTCAATAAAGAGATGGACAAGAGGTGCCCAAGATCACACAATTCTCAGGGTAGGGAAATGTGTCCTTTCCCAGAGGTTTGCCATCTCAGAGTTAGTATATATAATTAGCAAGTGAGGTCAGGGGTGCATCCCTCCACATGAGGGTGTAGTTGGTCTTGCTCCCCTGCAAAAAACAATATTTTACTGTAATTTTTGAAGTTATAGTTTCGCATGCACTGAGATTGTTGATCCGCAGAAGCATAGTAGAGTATCAACTTCTGCAAAGTTGACGTTTTGTTATTAGCTTTATAAACATTGATATAAATTTAGGTGATTTCTTTAATTTCAGTGCACCCTTATAGATTGATACATACACACATACATATGCATATGATCCCATATTCATGGATCTGACATGTAGCTCCTAACTAGGCCAATTAGGCCATTCTATCTCATATGTTGTCATGTGCTATCCTTTACCTTCTTAACAATCTGACTATCTAAGTCCTCTCTCTGATGAAGTAAACCACTCATACTTCCCACTGTAACTTGCTGTAGGAGGGCTAATGTTGCAAAGCTTAAGTCTATCTATTACTTCTTAATGGGGCAGTTTATATTTACCAAAATGACCATTTCTGTGATTGCAGCTATTTTTAGATTTGGAACATAAGATTGTTATTTGAGGAGGCTGTAGATTTTTATTGGCATACACTGTCACTAACAAAGTACCGCTGGTACTTACATTCAAGACCATGTTCTCATATGGTGTGCCTAAGCATGTGTTCCTGAAAGAAGGAAAACAACAGGCTATTGCGAATAATGAGTTATGTTTTATCTGCTGGTTATTTATATCTATATGGTATTGAAAAAGAACACATTAGTTGAAATCACTGAATTTTTTTACAAGTTATTTTAGAGACTGCAAGAACTGTTCAAAGTTTGTAGACAGAATTCCATTCTACCACCAAAGTATATGATGAAAACACATATGAGATGAATTTTAGCTTTATTGGGGCCTGCAGCAGTGACTGGTTCATATGTGCAACTGCATCTGCAGCTGCGTCTGTTGAGAGCAATCATGACACCAAATTTACAGTCACTGTCAGTGAATATGTGCCTATTATGTCCAGGGATTCTGAGGATGAAACTGATGTTGTTCATGGTGTGGTGAAATCTTCTGGATTTAATACAATCATGTTCTTTGAAAGAAGAATCAGACATCAAATGTGCAACCTAGTCAGTTGGGGATAGACAGTATCTCAGGAAGTACACAAGATGGGCAAGATGGGAATTAGGGAATGAGGCCATCCTAGGTCAAAGTGGTTAGAATTGCTAACACTGGCAACGCATTTACATGAGCTGCTGGGAATGAGGGTGCTGCAGTGCTATGAAGTAACTTTGTAACTTCTCATGGTCAAAAAAAAATGATTGGTATTTGTTTCTTCACTGAAAATGAAGACATTTAAAATAGCATATTTTTGCTGGATAGTAATAGTAATAGTATACAGTGCTGCCTGTTAGATATCAACATGTTAAGTTTATCTCTGAATATATTAAATGAACATTAGAACTGAGTTTTGAAGATGGTCCCCTCCTTTGTCCCAGCAGGAAAAACATTGCTGAATGATGCTATACATTATTTCATTTAATTTTCTTTTAAATTAAACTTAACATCTTATGTTGTCATTTTTATTCCTTCCTCAACCTGTAGGTCTCGGATCTGATCCTCGGATCTGAATCTGCTGCTTACCAACGCTTAGGCTCAGAAGCTTTAGCTCTTACCCATAATGCATAATTTCTCTTGATTACCCCAGATCTCATTTACTGCTTTACAAGAAGCATCATGATCTGATTGCTCGAGCTCCGCTGAAAGTTTCAAGTGGTAGTTTTGCATTTAAGTCAATTTTTTTTTTGTTTCCTGTTACCTTTTTTTCTTCTTCTATCACTGCCTATAGATATCTTTTTTAAAAAAAGAAAACAATCTTTGTCTTCGTCCATGGTCAGTTGCTTTTCAAGAGTTTTTTTCCTTCCTCTTTCTTCTGCTCTGTGTGTGTGTACTAATGACTGATAAACCTTTAGGGTTTAAAAAGTGCACTTCCTGTGGGCACAAGATTCCTTGAGCTGATGCCCACAGAGATTGGGCTTATTGTCTCAGCCCATCCTGTCTGGAGTCATCCTGTTCTATGTGTGTGAGGGGTTCCACCCTTGTGTTTTGGCCTATCACTGCAATAAGATGATTTTGAAGGGCCTTATTCTTTCCTGTGCCCCAACAGCAACTTCCTTTACTTCAGTGGCTCAACCCCCCCCCACTAAGAAACATTAGGAACGCATGAAATGTTACCAGGCAAGGCTGCTTCTACAGACAGTGAGCCTCTGAAAAAGGCTTCCCAATCATTGGACCCAACCTCCTCAGATCTGAGTAAGTCTGCCGACTAATCTCCTCAGACCCAAGCTCCTGCTCTTCCCACAGGACTGACTCTAACTGCCTTGGGATCTTCCTTTCAGGACAGATTCCCCAAAACATTCTCTAGATCTCCTTCAGTGTCTTCTGTCAGGTCTTCCCATAGCTTTTTATGATCTGAAGTGGCTTGGCTTATGAGGCAATTTCTTCAGACACAGATTCAAATGGGGGCTTTAACAGAGCTGTCCCCCACTGTGTCTGTGAGTCACCTCTCTCCTTTTAGGCCTGTTGCTCATTCTCATATATGACCTCTCCTCAGGTCCGAAGGTCCCAAGAGTCAAGGTGTTGGAATCAATAATGATTATGTCTCTGACTCCGGCTCCTATGGCTTCCCTGACTCTCTCATATCCAACCACGTTGGAACAGAGCAGTTATTGGAGCTGAAGCATCAATGTTGGTGTGAAGGCTTCCAGCCTAGCTAGATAGAATTTTGTAAATAATTCTATGTCATTGTAAATATTAATATGATCCACAAGCTTGTGTAACAACTGTAAGAACATTGTGTTATGTTCTGAGCTTCAAAAATGTAACCACAGTGCACCCTGCTGAAGGAAAGCTGATAAGTTAGGGATTTTACAACTGTGTTTGATCTCAAGCTTGGAGACAGGGTGGCTGGGCTAGAAGTTCTTTCTATTGTTTTAAGACAAGAGATAATTACTAGGGTTTACATGTAAAGAGTCTTTTATTGCTGTGGCTTCCTGCAGGTGCAGATTACAAAAACGAAATGTTAAAATTTTAAGTTCTGTGAGTCTGGGAATCTAAATCAGAGAAGTGTCAAGAATGATGTAATCTGAAATGACTCAGCAGTACTGTGTATTATCAATTTAAGGACAGAAACACAGAATAGCATTTTGTATCTTGTCTTAGTAGTAGAAGCTATCCCCAAATGTGCAGGTAGGATTTTTAGTGCTTCAACAGACCGACCACATTGGACCAAATGAATTCTGGTAGATGCCATGGTTGTTGCGGCAGCCACCAAGAAGCTCACTCAGGGAAGCTCCACTGTCCATCCCCCTAACAGGGGAGTCTAGCGCCATGAAAAGATTTGGCAAGAGAGTTTACTCTTCTGCCACTTTCACCTTACGAGACCTAATGGCCTTTCTCATTTTATTTATTTATTTATTTTATTTTATTTTTACATTTGTTGACCGGGCTAGTCTAGCTGGATATATGTCCATTTTCAGTAGAGGCCTGGGGAGAAAAGCTCCAAGCATAAACAGTGACAAAATAAAATTATACAAGGACATAATAAAAGCACAATACAGAAACAGCATTGTTCAACAGAACATTAAAAATGGTAGATTATAAAAATTTTAGTAAAAGTTATAGTAAACAATATATCAAACACACTAGAAGCTATGAGCGCAACTCAGTTAAGAAAGAAAGAAGTTATATTTGATCGTCATGTTGTGAAGAAAAGAGTAATAATTCGTTTTGGAGGCATAGGTTAGAGGAATAGAGCAGGAAGGGGAAAAGGATATCAGTCTGGGTTGGTACATGGACAAAGCCAATGAGTTTTCAGATGCTCTTTAAGATGTTTTTTAAAGAAGGAAGTTGAAGCAAGGGTTGATAATTCAGAGGGAAGCTGATTCCAGTTTTTACCTGCAGTGTTTGAGAAAAGTGAATCACCAGCTTTGTTGTTAGATTTAAAAGAGGAAACTAGAAGTTTATTAGCTGAGCGAAGTGTAGCTAGATTTTTATATGGTGTAATTAGATTGGTGAGGATAGGGGTGTTATTGGGGTGGTATAGGATGTTTTGAGTGATGAGTAGTTGTTGACAGAGAATGTGGTTTTGCAATTCTAGCCATTCGAGTTGTTTGAGGCTTCTGCAGTGGTGAGTTTTAAAGGGGGAGCATGTGACAAATCTAGCTATGCTATTATAACAGGTAGAAAGTTTAGAGAGGTTATTTTTGGATAGGTTGGTATATATAACAGAGGCATAGAAAAGGGTGGAAATTAGGTGGGTCTGGGCAATAGTTTTCCTTGCAGGAGGGGTAAGGAAGGGTTTAATTCTATAGAGGGTACCAAGTTTTCTGTTAACAGACTTTATGGTGGAGCTGATGTGGTCATCAAAGCTAAGTCGATTATCAATTGTTACACCTAGTAGGCGGGTTGTAGTATCTGGGGTTATGTTGGTGCCATTGTTAGAGGTTATAGAGAAGAATGGACTAGGTAATTTATGAGTTGGAGTAAAAATGAGTAGTTTAGTTTAGTTTTTTTGGGACTGAGGAGGAGGCAGTGTTGCATAAACCAGTTTTCAATATTATGAAAAACGGTTTGGGTGAGGGAGTGAAGACAGGCTATATTCTTGGCTGTACAGATTAAGGTGGAGTCATCTGCATATTGAATGCAGGTGGCTTGAGGTATATTCATGTGTAAATTGTTGATAAATAAGGAAAAGAGTAGGGGCCCTAAGATGGAGCCTTGGGGTACTCCAATATTTACTGGGAGTAGTGAAGACAGATTGTTATGCCAAAGCACTGCTTGCTGTCTATTTTCCAGATAGGACCTGAACCATTGTATAGCGTGAGGATCAAGAGAATGGGCTTTTAGTTTCTCTAGAAGTAAATTATGGTTGACCATATCAAAGGCTTTTGACAGGTCAATAAATAGTGCAGAGGAAAAAGAGTTGTTGTTCCGGTTTTTGTTTATAGAGTCAGTAAAGGATAAGAGTGCAGTTGATGTGCTATGGAATGGTCTAAAGCCATGTTGGCAGTTTGCTAGTAGATTATTTTGTAGTAAGTGGTTAAGTAGTTGTTTATGAATACATTTTTCCATTATTTTAGCTAATGGGGAGAGTAAAGCAATAGGGCGAAAGTTAGAAAGCTCTTTAGAAGGTCCACTTTTATGTAGAGGGATGATGTGGGATACTTTCCATAAAGTAGGGATTTTGCCTTCTGAGATAGTTCTGTTAATAAGGATAGCGAGGGGGAAGTCTATGGCTTTTGCAGCAATTTGGAGGTATTCAGATGGGAGATGGTCAGCAGAAGATGTGCAAGGTTTCAATTTTTGAAGTAGCTTACAGATGAGAGATGTAGGTACAGGTTGGATTTGAAAGGTAGGAGATGAGGTTATGGAGTTCTTTAGTGGGGAAGCAGTGAAGGGTGGTAAGGAATTGGCTAGGGTTTGAATGGCTTCTGTGAAGTAGCAATTAAAGGCATCAGGGATTAGGTTGGAGTTTTTATCGTTGAAACTGGCTGGGTCTGGAGTAGTAGGGTGACTTAGCTACAGAGGGATTTAATGAAAGAACTTTCTAGTTCTGTCCCAGAGTCTATGCCTGATGAGGTCCTTCCTTCCAGAATCTCCACTCTACACTCAGTCTCCAACATGTCCATGATGTTAATTTCCCATGCTGCAGAGGGCACCCCTAGGGCCACCAGTTCGGGCATTGCCATTAGGTGTCATGCCCGAATGTGGGTGTGAGACTTCACTGAAACTTTCAAGGCATCATTCATCAATACACCCTTTGATAGATCATCGTTGTTTAGGTCTACTGTCAGAGACATACTCTGCTATAGGAAGAAACATGGAAAGACCATATCTGCCATTGGAATCCAGTTTTCTACTCCACAAAGATCCTTCTCCAGGAATCAGTATGGTGGTAAAAAAGTATGTTTCAAGAAGTCTCATGGTCCTTTTCAGGAATTCCAGGGAAACTATTCCCCCAAAAGCAGAGGGAAAAGCAATAATAATGGCAGACACCACCCATGTGGAAGAGGGGGGGGGTCCGCAAAATCAAGGGTCTCAAGATTTGTTCTTGGGTAGACCCTTCCGGTGTTTCTGAGGGGTTGTCTGACTGTTCCTCTGTGGAGGCATGGGTGGAGTGCTTATCCTTTCACCCAGAAGGCTTGAAAGCCATCACAAGCAATCAGTGGATGCAAAGAATCATATTTAAAGGGTATTCCATTCCCTTTTTAAAGCATCCCAAACCAAAGAGATCCCTCTCTGATGTTCCACTCAGTCAGAGGGAATCAGCAGGTTTGGAGATTTCAAAGTTACTGGACAAAAGAGTTATTCATAAGGCCCCCCCCACCCAGATCAGACCAAATCAGAGATTTACTTGAGATTCTTTTTAGTAGCAAAAAAGCCAGGGGATCTAAGACCAACATTGGACCTGACATCACTGAACAAGTCAGTAAAAAAGTCAAAGTTCAGGATGGTCACAATCCACTCCATTCTACCTTTTTTGCAAATGGACAACTGGATGTCTCGATAGACCTGAAAGACACGTACTATCATATCAAAATGAACAGATGCTCCAAAAGATATCTCCACTTCAGGCTGGGAGCCAATCACTTCCAATTCCAAGCCCTCCCTTTTGGTCTCACTACAGGCCTCAGAGTGTTCACCAAATGCATTGCGATAATCACAGCTTACTTGAGACTGCAGGGATTCCATGGGTTTCTGTACCTAGATGATTGGCTCCTCACTGCTCCAACCAGGCATCTACTCACCCAAGTCAGGTATTATGTGCTACTCCTAGCCTCTACCTTAGGCATAACCATCAACATGAAGAAATCGCAACTGGACCCAGTCCCAGTAATAGACTTCATAGGAGCGAGTCTGGACACATCCAAAACTCTGGCATTCCTCCCTCCAGACAGAATACTCCCTTTAAGACTACATATCAGACAGATTCTGTCAATACCAAATACGCTAGTAAAATTAGTTTTCAGAGCATTGGAGTCTATGGCTGCCACATTTAGCCTATTACCTACAGCAAGGCTACACATGAGAATTATGCAGTGGACATTAGCAGTCAGGTGGTCCTTACACCAGCATCCTCTAAGCTATCTGATCAAACTTCCAAGAGTGTGCAAAGACTCGCTTCTATGGTGGCTTCATTCCTCAGATATTGTACAAGGATGTCCCTTTGTTCTCCCTCCCCAAGTGCCATGTTGACCACGGACACCTCCCAAATAGGGTGGGGGGATTTTCTGGGTTGGACAGTCCAAGGCATGAGGACATCAGAGGAGACCAATGTGCATATCAATGTCCTAGAGAGATGAGAGTGGCCCTTTTATCACTGCAAGCCCTACACAGCTTTCTTCCTCTTGGGACTGTTGGGATACAAACAGAAAACGTGTCAGTTGTGTGGGACATCAACAAGTAAGGAGGAATCAGGTTTTACCCCCCTGTGTCAAGAAGCGATGAGAGTGTAGCAATGGGTGATCTCTTCCAGTTGCTAATTTTAAAGTGCATTCTGGGGGAGTGCAACATTTTAGGAGACAGGCTTAGCAGAGCCATGAGTGGTCTCTGAAACAATCAGTGACAAACATGATCTTTCACAGATGGGGTCAACCCTGCTCTGATCTCTCTATGTCCCCTCACAACAACAAATGCATCAGATTCTTTGCCCTGATCCCTCCTCAGGGACAGTCCCCAAGAGATGCTCTAATCCATGCTTGGCTCCCCGGTCTACTTTACTCATTCCCACCTCTACCTCTAATTCCCAGGTTTCTTCAGAAAGCACACAAGTTGAAGAGCAGGGTTATCCTCTTTGCTCCCTTCTAGACCTGGCAAGTCTAGTTCACCTTCCTTTGACCTCATCTTATCTGCCCTCCATGTACATTGGAACCAATTCTGGATCTGCTGTCCCACCCTTCAGGGAAGACTTACCCAGATCCCCCAGGCCTGAAAATAATCGCTTGGTTTCTCCCATTCCAATGATGGCTAGACATTCCAGGCTTTCTTCCACTGTCCGAAAGATTTTGATTTCACCCCACAAACTATCCACTAGGAAGGTTAATAAGAGCAAATGGAAGGGATTCTCCATATGGGCTTAATAAAAGCAGTTGGATCCTTTTACTGCTGCCATTCCTGTGGTTTTAGACTCCTTGCTGAGATCTTTCAGAGTGGGGCCACTTATTCCACTGTAAAAATGCAACTGGCAGTGATTTCAAATTATTACATGGGAGAAAACCTTTCATTGCTGGCTTCTTCAAAGTTGTGCAAAACTTTTCTTAGAGTTACCTTTTTGCTTTGCCCTCCTGTAAAGGATCCCACTGCTTAACTGTAACAAAAAATGGTATGCTTGTTTCCTGCCTTTCCTGTAACTAGTCTAGTCCAGATACAGATTTGCTATATTCAGGACTGTTTGTAAGCTTCTGTGGAAGTGGTAAGCACTAGGTAACCTATCTACCACATAAGGAGTGGGTTCTGGCCCAGAAATTGTAGTTATTGGCCATTTGGGCAGTTTTTCCATCTCTCTCAACTTCCTGATTTAAAATCCTGGATTTGCACTTGTTCCCCCCCCTTCCTGTAACTAGTCTAGTCCAGATACAGATTTGCTGTATCCAGGACTGTATGTAACCTCCTGAGCCCCCCAAGCCTTTCTGTGTTGGAGGGAAGCCTTCTAGCTTATCAGTGGGAGTGGTAAGCGGGTTCCTATTATGTTATCGAATTGCTGAAACTTCGAACCTGAAAACATCGAACACAAGTGTTCGAAGTTTCAGCAATTCGAATAAAAAAAAAATCAGCTCAATAACTGTTGTAAGCAGGGGGGCAAGCCCCCGAGTACCCACACCCCCCCCGCTCTTTAAATATACCAACTCCGAGATCGCACTACAGTGTAGTAAAGGGAAATATTACCATCTGAAGTAGTTAACTTCATTTGTGCAGCAACCTATGGGAATCGGATCCGACCTCAGATCCCAGCCGGCAGTTTTCAACAGCTTTAGATCTGAGCTCCAAGCTCCTCCCCTACCCATAATCCCCTGCCAACCCTGACTGACCTCAGATCTAGTTTGCCGCAGTTTACTTCAGCAGCTTGATCCCGAGTTCCAGGTGTTTTCGTTCACTTTGTGAGAAAAATGTAACTTCTCTGACCCTTTTCTTTAAATCTTGGTGTGAGTGTGTGTTCAGGTGCCTTTTTCTACTTAAAACTCTCATAGTTTAATTTATTTTGTTTCATATTTAACATCCCCCTTCCTTCGTGGTTGTGTGTGTGCATTTGGGGCCTAGTGTGTGTGGTTTTACCTTCTTAGTATGTCTGAGGCCCCAAAGTTGATGTTTTCTAAGTGCACTGAGTGTGGCCATAAGCTGTCCCCAGTAGATGGCCATACTTGGTGTGTGTTTTGCCTTGGGATTGAGCACCTGTCCTCTGGTTGTACCATTTGTGCAGCGTTCAACCCCAGGGCACTCAAGCACCGGAGGTCTAAGCTGATTCTGGCGGGTCTTCTGCCCCCAGACTAGGCTTCTACCTCTGGTCCTCCCGGGGCTCCTGCTGTGGCTGCGGTGGCTGCCACTCCTGCTTCCCTCCCCCCGGCTGGGACTCAACCTCCCGCCTTAGGCCTGGAAGAGAGGGAGGCCAGGAAAGAAAGGAGGCGGGAGAAGCACCACAAGCGGCGGGCTGAGGCCTCTGCTTCGGCCCTCCCCCCGGCTAAGCAGTCTTCTCCCTCCAGGTCTTTTGGGTCTCCTCATTCTCGGATCCAGTACCCATGCTTTTCACCAGGTCCTGAGGAGGAGGAGACCTGATCTTCGAGGTCATCGAGGTGACACTCCCGCCCCACCTCGGTGGCCTCGTAGAGATCTACCCGAAGTCTCACGGATGCAGATTTGGACCAGATAATGAGAAGATTCCTCCAGGCCCAACTGGAGATTGTGGTGCTCCTGCCCTCCCCTCCGAGGGGGAGCTCGAACCTCTTCTTTGCCCCAATAGCTCCTTCTCCATCCCATTTTCCGGGTTCGGAGTCTTCGGAGCCAGGCAGCCTTGGAGCCGGGGGTGTGTCGGCGCCGATAGTCTCGGGTACTTCGGCGCCGACACTTCCCTCGAGTCTGTCGGGTTCATTTTCTTCGGATCCGAGCTCTCGGAGCCGAGGGCTGAGCTTTGGATCCGGGGGTATCAGTATGTTTTTGGCTCCGTCCAGGTCGGAGCATGCTGGTCCATCGGATCCGATCGCTTTGGCACCGGCTCCAATCCATCCATCGGATCCAAGTGCTGGTCTGCTTTCGGATCCCAGAGAGAGCAGCTCTCCTTCGGCATTCGACGTGGTGGAGAGGGCCCTGTTGAGAGATTCCAGGCCACCGGCCCTTGCCACGGCTCCACCCTGCACTCCTTCTCTGTTGGGGCCGACTTCCATCACCCGGCGCTAGGGACAGCCTGGTTTGACATCCCAGGTAGTTCCATTGGAACAAGACGTTGCTGGTGAGACCTCCTCAGACAGTCGCCACGAGGAGGTTCCTCACAAGCGAAGGTGCAAGAGGAGGCATCTGGACTCCCCCAAGTCTTTGACTGAGGACACGGATTTGGAGGAAGGGGAAGGCTCCCCAAGATCACCCCCCGAAGATGTCTCATTTGGTGGCATCATGGAGATGCTCAGAATAAGGGGGGGTGGTCTGCCCCAAAGCCTACCTCGGACGAATCCGTGTTCCTGGAGGTGTTTGAAGCAGGCCTGTCTACCTCTTGGGTGTCCCCTCCGGCCGACCCCCTGGTAGACTGTGGAGCCAGTCACCAAGCGCCCAGACAAGATTCTTAGCCCACCCTCTGACAAGTCCCACTGGAGTAAGGGTCCCCCTGTAGATGCCATGTTGGTGGCGGTGGCCACCAAGAGGGAACTTGCTCAGAAGAGTCCCTCGGTTCACCCCCCGAGCAAGGAGTCTCGGTTGATGGACCGCCTAGGGAAGCGGGTGTTTAGTTTGGCTACCTTCTCTGTGAGGTCACTGAACTACATGGCACATGTGCTCTGACTGCAGCGGGACCTTATCAAAGAGTACGCTGCTTTGCCCCCCCAAGTCCATGTCGGCGGAGGACAAACAATTGCACTCCACCCGGATGGCCACTCTACGATCCATGTCTAACACCTCTATGTGGCTACTGTCTCATGCCATGGAAGGAGCCGCTAGAGCCAGCGGAGTTGGCCTCGTTATGAGATGTCAGGCCTGGCTCCGGCACTGTGATTTCACGGAACCCTTTAAGGCATCTTTCGCTAATGCCCCTTTTGATGGTTCTGCCCTCTTCGGCAAAACCATGCGAGATACCATGGTCTAGAGCGAAAAGGACGGGAAGACGTTGTCTGCCATCAGTGTCCGCTTCTCTGCTCCCCAGAGGTCCTTCTCTAAGAACCAAAAGGGACAGAAGAAGATGTGGTTCTGGAAGTCGCAACAGTCCCGTCCCGCTCCGGACTCCCAGCCCTTCCGCGGCAGACGCCACCCTAGAGTGGACGCCACCCTAGAGGTAGAGGGGGCATGCAGAACTTTGGATCCAGAGAACCCTTCTTGGACCAACCCACGCAACAACCCTGAGGGGTTGCCCGACTGCTCCACTCTGGAGGCAGTCGGGGGGCGTTTCTCAAAGCACCCAGCAGCTTGGGAGTCCATCACGACAGACCGCTGGGTGCTTCGCATCATATCCAGAGGATATCAGATTCCCATTTCTTGCTACCCACACAGCCCCAGATACTGCCCCGATGTCCCACCCGATCAGAGGGAGGCCGCAGCAATGAAAATCCAACATTTGCTGGAAAAAAGAGCAATCCAACATGTCCCCCCAGACCACTGCGGGTCCGGGTTTTACTCCAGGTTCTTCTTGGTGCCAAAAAAGCCGGGAACTTAAGACCAATCCTCGACCTCTCTTCTCTAAATCTGTCAGTAACCAAAGAGAAGTTCTGCATGGTCACTCTTCAATCCATTCTCCCCCTTTTGCGGGAGAATGATTGGATGTGCTTTATAGACCTCAAGGATGCGTACTACCACATTCTGATGGACAGGTGATCCAGGAGGTTCCTCCGCTTCCGGCTAGGAGCCAGTCATTTCCAATTCAGGGTCCTCCCCTTTGGTCTCACCACAACCCCCAGGGTGTTCACCAAAGTGTTAGCAGTGATAGCGGCCCACCTGAGGCTCCAGGGAATTCAGGTCTTCCCGTACCTGGACGACTGGCTCCTGACCGCCCCGACAAGGCATCTACTCTGTGCAGCCAGAAACTACTTTCTTCATCTAGCTCCCTGGCTGGGGATCACTATCAACATAGAGAAGTCGTCTCTTATTTCGACTCAGACCATAGACTTCATAGGGGCCAGATTAGACACAAACAAACTCCTAGCTTTCTTGACCACAGACCGGCTACTAACCCTGAGGCTACACATGCAGGCCATTCTGCAATCTCCAGCTCCCCCGGCGGAATTGGTCCTGAGGGCTCTTGGCTTGATGGCGGCAGCAATCAACCTATTGCCAATGGCACGTTTGAACATGAGGGTCTTACAATGGACCCTTCAGGTCCAGTGGTCCTTTCTTCACTATCCTGTGAGCCATCCCGTTTCCCTCAGCAGGGCTTGCAAGAGGGCCCTTCTATGGTGGCTCCAATCTCCGGACCTCCAGCAAAGACGCCCCTTTTCTATGACCCCTCCACTATCCACAGAGACCACGGATGCCTCCCACTTTGGGTAGGGGGGCATTGTTCGGGCAGGACAGTCCAAGGCACGTGGGGCCTCATGGAGACCTCACTGCATATCAACATCCTAGAGATGAGGGCAGTGCTGTTAGTGTTGCAAGCACTTCAGGACCTTCTTCCTGTAGGAACGATTGCGATTCAGATGGACAATATGTTTGTTGTCTGGTACATCAACAAACAGGGGGAACCAGGTCTTACCCACTCTGCCAAGAGGCCATGAGGGTGTGGGAATGGGCGATCTCCACCAACCACTTTCTCATAGCAACGCACATTCCAGGATGGTCCAACATCCTAGCAGACAAACTAAGTCGTATCATCCTGTTACCATACGAGTGGTCTCTGAATCCAGAGATAGCAAATCGGATTTTTGCCAAATGGGGTCAACCCTGTTGCGATCTCTTTGCCTCGCCATCGAACGCAAAAATGTTACGACTACTTCGCTCTCATTTCCCCCTCTGGGGAACCCCCGAGAGACGCTCTGGTGCATGCTTGGCCTCCCGGTCTTCTTTATGCTTACCCTCCTCTTCCTCTGATGCTGAAGTTTCTTCAGAAAGCTAGTCAGTTGGGGAGCAGGATTATCCTCATTGCTCCGTTTTGGCCTCGTCAAACCTGGTTCCCTTACCTTTGGTCTCATCTGGTGAATCCTCCTTGGATTCTGGATCCCTGTCTGGATCTAATATCCCACCCCCTAGATCTCCCAGTCCCAAACCTGGACAACCTCAAGCTCACAGCTTGGCTGCTCCAGTTCCACTCATAGCTAGGACTCCTGGTATCTTGTCCCCAGTTAAAACTATTCTAGTAGCAGCGCACAAGCCTTCTACTAGAAAGATCTATAGCAGCAAATGGAAATGTTTCTCCATTTGGGTGGAACGCAAAAATTTGGATCCTTTTACAGCTCCTTTGCCCACTGTATTAGACTTTCTGTCAGGACTGTTTCATCAGGGGGCTAGCTCCTCCACAGTCAAGGTTCAACTAGCAGTTATCTCTCATTATCACATGGGAAATGAACTGGGCCCTTTGATCACCACGAAATTGTGTAAGACCTTTTTGAAGGGCACCTTTCTGCTCAGACCTCCAGTGAAGGATGTAGTCACTCCTTGGGATTTAATGCTGGTGCTTCAGGCCTTGACAGCTCCCCCATTTGAGCCTGCAGCTTCAGTAGATCTTAAATTCTTGTCATGGAAAATGGCCTTTCTTGTCGCTATCACCTTGGCTTGAAGGGTCTCTGAACTACAGGCCCTCTGTGTAAAACCCCCATACTTGACCTTTCACAAGGATAGAGTTTACCTCAGGACCAATCCCTCTTTTCTTCCCAAGGTTGCCTCTGAGTCAAATATTAACCAGTCCATCAACCTGCCGGTCTTTTTTCCTAATTACCATAACAAAGGGGAATACAAATTACACTCATTGGATGTGCATAGACAGCTTCGCTTCTACATCCACAGGGCATCTGATCATAGGAAATCTGACCAGTTGTTCATCTCCTTTGCCAAATTTAACTTGGGTAAATCTGTGTCTAAAGTCACACTGTCTAGATGGATTTCACAGTGTATCCTTTTAGCATATGAAAGTTCGGGCAGGCCCGCACCTCGGGGAGTCCATGCCCACTCTAGTCGATCTATGTCTACCTCTGCGGCTTTTAGAGCTAGAGTCTCTTTGGATGATATTTGCTTGGCAGCCACTTGGGCCTCATCTCATACCTTTATCAATCACTATAAATTGGACATTATCTCCAGAGGGAGAGCATCCTTTGGCTCTGCAGTGCTCCGGAACATCCTTCCATGAAGGCCGCCCAAGATTCAGGTAGCTGGGGACTCTGTCCCATAGGTTGCTGCACAAATGAAGTTAACTACTTCAGATTAAGAAGTTATGTACTCACCATAACGTTCCATCTGAGTAGGTAAACTTCATTTGTCAGCAACCGTCCCTCCCTCCTGCCCCCTCACTTGCGAATGTCTTCATACTCAGGTCCATGGGTTTTACCCACTTTATCTTGAGAATAATAATTTTATAGCAGTCTCTGCTGTTGGGCAAACTTGATCTGAGGTCAGTCAGGGTTGGCAGGGGATTATGGGTAGGGGAGGAGCTTGGAGCTCGGATCTAAAGCTGTTGAAAACTGCCGGCTCGGATCCGAGGTCGGATCCGATTCCCATAGGTTGCTGACAAATGAAGTTTACCTACTCAGATGGAATGTTATGGTGAGTACATAACTTCTTATTTCTGCACCGTAGTGCGATCTCGGAGTTGGTATATTTAAAGAGAGGGGAGTGTGGGGGGTGCAGGGGGGGCTTGCCCCCTGCTTACGACAGTTACTTTCTGTCCGTTGTTTTTTTTTTTTTTTTGTGTGTTCGAAATGATAAAACTTCGAACATACAAGTTCGATCTTGTGGTGTTCGAAGTTTTATACTTTTGATCACGTAATAGGAACCCATGGTAAGCGCTAGGTAACCTATCTGCCACATAAGGAGTGGTTCTGGCCCAGAAATTGTAGCTAATTGGCCATTTGGGCAGGTTTTCCATCTCTCTCTCTCAAATTTCTGATTTAAAAGCCCACATTTGCACTTGTTTCCCCCCTTTCCTGTAACTAGTCTAGTCTAGATACAGATTTGCTGTATTCAGTACTGTTTGTAAGCTCTTGAGGCCGCCAAGCCTTTCTATGTTGGAGGGAAGCCTGCTAGCTTATCAGTGGGATAGGTAAGCACTAGGTAAGGAGTGGTTTCTGGCCCGGAAATTGTAGTTATTGACCGTTTGGACAATTTTTCCATCTCTTTCAACTTTCTGATTTAAAAGCCCTCATTTGCACTTGTTTCTTTCCTGTAACTAGTCTAGTTCAGATACAGATTCTTAGTTTTAGCACTTGAATTTGCTTATTTGTGCTCAGCACTTGTTCAGAACTTGTAAGCACTAAATAAGCTAAAAATTACTACAGCACTTAACCTTCCTCATTACCTAGAGTAAAACAGTTTTTGTACTTACTTTCCTCACTTGCTTAGAGAAAAACAGCCCTTGTACTGACTTTCCTCACTTGTCTACAGGAAAATAGTTTTTTATGCAGGCATGTCCAAGGGTCAGCTCCCAGTGTTCTCTCCTGTCTATCTGATGAATCTAGGCATCTTGGGTAATGTAGCAATTGCCTCATGTATACAGACAACCCTCTCCTCCTACCACCCAACACTACAACCTGTGAGAGATGCACTTATCTAGCCAAACTGGAGGTAAAGCTCTCTCCAACCAAGACTGAACTTGACAGTCAAGAGGAGAAGGTAAACACTTGCACCACACCACACTCATCACATAGTCCCACTAAACCTACACCACCAAAATCCACACATAGAAACACAAAAACATTTGTGGAGGCTCTCAATAATAATCTGCTCAAGCAACAGAGACCTCTAAAGCAGAAATGCAAGCAACCTCCACCTCCCAACACAACCCAAATGACACATAGTCCACAGACTCAGTGTGCCACTCAACCACAGCCCATAAGGCAAAACAACGTACCCAACACACTAGTCATAGGTGACTCTATAGTTAGGCACACTGATGACCCACTCACCAGGCTAAACAAGGAGAAGCTTACTGTCAGCTGCCTGTTGGGTGCCAGGACCCGCCACATAACCCACGCACTCAGGTCACTCCACAACAAGTACAAATATGACTGTCCATGCTGGTGTGAATGACCTGAGACGTACCTCCCTGGACTACATGAAAAGAGACATGGAAGAACTCGCTGATCTTGTAGCCCTTGCAGGTATGACCCTAGCCCTTTGTAGTATCCTGCTATCACCCAGAATGATACCGCAGTACAAGGGAAAAATGATTGACTTCAACAATTGGCTAAGCTTCTGGTGTCATTCTAAGGGGATCCAGTATCTGTCTGCCTAGAACGACATGGTTGACAGACCCGAATGCTTTGCCAGAGATGGTCTGCACCTGTCACCCCTGGGATTTTAGATACTGGCTAAGGCTCTTGCTGCCACTATAGTGCCTTTTTTTAGGCAAGGTTCAAATGACAAATTCACCACCGTAACAGGAACAGGCAAGCAAAAACTGAGGGTAATGCTACTCAATGCTAGAAGTCTAAATCTCACAATGCACTCCCTCGAGGCACTCCTTAAAATGGAGAACATCGATATCTGTGCAGTGACTGAGACCTGGTTCAAGGCTCCAGAGACCACCCTTGCATTACCAGGCTATAACTCATACCGCACTTTTCAGCCACCTAACCTGGACCGGAATACCAAAGGTGGAGGTGTGTTCATATTCATTAAGTATATCCACACCTCCAGGCTAGTTGTTCAGCATAATGCATCCAAGGTTATTCAAGTGCAACTAACTGTGGGCAAAACTGAAATCCAGATTGTAGCTTGCTACAGATCCCCCACCATGCCCCAGGATTCTCAATCCTCTTTTCTTGATATACTAGAAAATATTAGGGTTCAACCTAACAACCTAATAATGGGCGATTTCAACTACTCCACCATTAACTGGGAAAACTACTCATGTACCAACTCCTTCACTCAACGCTTTCTGGAATTCATAAATTCCAATGCCCAGGATCAACTTATCCACACTCCACCAGGGTCAACAATATCCTAGACCTAGTCATTAGCAACATGAGTGACCGGTGTTCCATACTTGAAGTCAACTCCTCGTTGTTCAGATCTGACCATAAGCTAATCACGCTAGATATCCACATCACACCCCCACCCACCATTAATGAAACCTTGGTAAAAAATTTCTCCAAAGCCAACTTCATGTTTCTTAAGAACAAAGTGGCAAACTTTATGACACCCATGCATACAGTTACAACTGCTGAATGCTACAGAAATGCACTCTATAAGCACTTACACAAGTGCATGGATCATGCTATCCCAAACAGAACCAACACGCTATTCTCCAAAAAAAGGAAGTCAATCTGGTGGTCCGTTGCCATAAACAAACTCTACAATGGATGGAAGAAACTGTTGCAAAAGAGAGTAAAATTCCATAAGTGGAGGAGCTCCCTGGTCAGCCTCAGTAAGAAGCTGAGATCCCTTATAAGATCCTCCAAAGCTAGCTTTGAAAACAAAATCACCACTGATTCTAGGGACAACCACAAAGCATTCTATAGCTATGTCAAGAATCTCAATGGCAACTCCCAGATCTGCTCTGAGTTGCAGCACAATGACATGAAAATTACAGAACCAAGTGATATTGCCAACATCCTGGCAGATAGGTTCAGTGCTAACTTTACCCCCCCTCACCCCCTAAAGGGCCCATATCTATACAGGAAGAATGCAGAGTCCCTATAATCACAACTACACAGGTAAAAGCTGCACTCCCTAAAGCAAAAAACACAGCAACTATGGGACCGGACAACATCCCAGGCTGCGTTTTACGTGAAATTCAGAACAAACTGGCTCCCCACCTAAGCACCATGTTCAATCATAGCCTCACATCAGGCTTTGTGCCCACTGAATGGCACAAAGCAACAGTTATGCCATTCCACAGAGGGGGGAGCCACCACTGATCCCGGGAACTATCACCCTATTAGCTTGACGAGCCTGGTCTGTAAGGCATGTATCATCATGGAACTCATAAACAAAGACATAGGTAACCTCCAAACTCTGGACCCCACCCAGTTCGGGTTTGTGAAAGGCAGATCATGCCTCCTGAACCTGATCAACTTTTTTGAGGCAGTCACCAAAGCCGTAGACAAGGGTAAGGTGGTTCACACAGCCTATCTTGACCTCACCAAGGCTTTCGATACCATCCCCCATTTTGGAATTATAGCTAAACTCACTAAACTAGGCACAAATCCCTACAGCATAAAATGGATTGCCAGCTGTATCACTGACAGAACCCACACTGTAAAAGATGCAGACTCCAAATCTGACTTCAAATCAGTGACAAATAGAGTACCACAGGGTTCAGTCCTGGGACCTCTCCTGTTTGGTATCTATTTCTCTGAAGTACATGCTAACACAGAAGGCCCTTGGATAACGAAGTTCGCAGATGACTGCAAACTAGAAGCCATAGTTGAGTCCCCAAATGATGTGGACATCCTACAGCAGGACCTCACTGAGAAAGATGCCTAGTGTCAGAGCCATGATCTCAAGCTCAATGCCAAAAATGGCATTGTCATCCCCTTTGGTAAAAACTCTGTACCCATGAACTACCACATAAGCAGCAGTCTACTTAACTTAACACCGAATGTGTGATAAGAGACCTTGGGAACCAGGTGGACAGTAGTCTCTCCTTTAATAATCACATTGCCACAGTAGTCAGGAAATCCTTCTACATGGCACACCTCATCACAATTGGATTCTCATCCAGGAAAAAATAGGTCATTGTTTCCCCCTACTCCACACTTATTAGACCCAATATAGAGTACTATTGCCCCTTTTGGAATGTACCTCACAACACATCTGCAGCAGCTGGAAAGGCCACATAAAGTACCTCACAAAGAGAATTACTGGTCTCAAACAGATCCCTTACACTGACCATTTAAAAAAACTCCAGCTTTACTCCGTACCATATCGCCTACTCTGAAGTGATCTCTGCCTAACATATAAAGCTATGTCAAACCCAGAGCTGTTGGACATGCTACACCTAAAGAAATCCCAATCCCTCTGAGCTACATGCTCTAGGGACCTAAACCTTGTCACCATAATAAACAGGACATGCTGGAGGGATAGATTTCTGTTCCAGAGACTTTCCATACTCTGGAACAAGCTACCCATCTATGTCAAGCAAAGTTCCTCATTAGCACTCTTCAAAAAAAATCTTGATGAGTGGATGGGAAATAGGAAATATACCCCAGGGATCACTTATGTGGCTCTGTTCGACAGGGGCACAGGAAAATAACTTTCTTGGGTGGCGTAAGCCAGGAATCCTTTTTAGTTAGGCTTACTTAGGCCCTTGGGCCGATAGCCTAGTACCTACCTATGGACCTATGAACTAGGAATTCATTTGATTCATCTGTTGTTTCTGCATCAAATAGACATTGGCTTAATTCCTTCTTCATATGTTTCTTTTCCAGATTTGTTTCAAGTTGTTAAACTTTTTTCAAGATTATTAATTTAATTATTGGTTTCACACTAAAGGGTATGAGTGTGCCGTTAAAAGTATTCATGATGAATTTAGGTTTTTAAAGGCTTCTTTCCATCCTCTTTACCACTACAAACTATTTAAAATTAATTATACAGACACAGGAGGGCCATTTTTAAAAATTATGGCTCAAATCTATCTGGTGATGAAAATAAGGCTTTGATGGATTTAAAGTCCATTCATGATGTAGTCATTACACATGTTGAGAAGGGGAATTGTGTTGTTGTTTGGGTCTCTGAAGAATGTAAGATAGTGGCGTATTAACCAGGGAATGGTATATAACATAATATGTCTGGAATGGTACACTACTGATATTTTAAACATAGCACTCATACCTTTGTAAGTGAAATGATTTCTGGTAAAGTTATCACAAATGCTGTGAGAATGCAGTTAGTAGTAAAATACCCAAGTATTCAAAGTCTTGTAGTGCAATGGTGACGCCAATTGCACTCCAGTATCAGTTAAATAACACCCTACTTCAGTGCTATCTCAGTATGAGACATGATCTTATCAACACTTAGGAGGGTTCTTAACTGTTTGGCAAACCCTGTGCACTAAGATCATGTATGGTACTAAAGGCTGGCAGTGCCAGCCACTAAACAGCAGCAGCACAGTATGAAATGGCTTTATTTTAATCCCGTTTTTTTCCTGCTGTCTGCTACATTACAGCCACTAAAAATGTATTTGGGAACAAACTGCTTCCCTTAGACAGGGAATATGTAAGGATGCTTTACCATCTTTCAAAGCCAGCACAACTCTTTGTGTTTTCTTATTTTATTTTTGTCTAACTAGTAGTACATAGAGCAGATAAACCTCCATGCACTACAAAGACTTATGATCAAATCTCTGATTGTAACTTATACCTTCTCGACATGAATGTCAAGATCCACCTTGCAAACTTCAATCTTGAGGTGACTTTCCTGGCATCCATGCAATAAGCAGGTTATGATCTAATCCTCTATATCTTTTCCAAAACTATACAAAAGTGCTATTTCAACACCTGGGAGACTCACTTGATCTGGGTATGAATTTTACTGAGCTGTTGTCACAATTCCTAGAATTTTACTTCAAACTGCTATTATCTAATGTTTGAACAAGGATATCTGGCACCACTAAATTCCTTGGCCTAAGTGATCATATCCAGGCTCATACCTCTCTACTGTACAGATTTTCACAGAACATCCAGATATTTGCCTCATATTTATGGTCCATTTTTCAAAAAATTGTGCTTTTTTCTGAAAAATTAGTGGCAAATCAATAAAGACAAAAGTTAGAAAATAATGACAGACATTTCAGTTTCAGACTTTGTACCCTTCAGAAAATTCATGCTACTGCAAAAGCTGTTGTTCTTGTTGACCTTCATTCATTCATGATGAGTGGGTTTCGGTTTCATTCTCAACAATTACTTCATTGATACCATCCAAAAACTAACACATACAAATCATAACTCTAACCCTTCTCCAACCACCCCTATGCCAACAAACAACACCCTCTTCTCCCTGAGACCAGTTTCCACAGCCTATATTAAATCTATATTAAATCTCTCCTGCTTAAGCTTAAACCTTGTTCTCCCTCTGCAGATCACCTACCACCTGTCTTTCTCAAACTTGCTGCAGAATCCATTGCCTACCCTGTATCCCTGCTCATAAATAGATCCATTTAAGAAGCCACCATCCCTGACATTTGGAAAGCCTTTTATAGCATCCCACTGCATAAAAGTAGAAATTCTACTGACACATCAAACTACAGACCCATAGCCATACTTTCCTCTCTATCAAAAATACTTGAAAAGTACATCCATACTCAACTACTTAATTTTCTCCTTCAGGAAAACTACTGACTCACACCCAGCATGGCTTCAGACCAAGCCGCAGTACTTCTGCACTGTTGGCTTTTAGCCACACAGTGGCTGAGGCCAGAGACAACAATAAAATTGTATCCTGTCTTTTTCTTGACCTCTTCAAAGCTTTTGCACTGTTTTCCACCCCTTTCTCCTCTCTAAACTCAATGATCTAAATCTCACCACTTCTTCTCTTACCTGGTTTACCAGCTATCTTTCCAACAGGCAGCAGTCTGTCTGATGGCTCACTTCCTGCTCCTCCTTTCTAACTATAAAATGTGGTGTCGCCCAAGGATCCATCGTAGGCCGCCTTCTGTTCAATATATTCATAAATGACCTTCATAGTTTCTGTAAACAGTCCTCCCTCATTCAATATGCTGATGATTCTGCACTTATCTCCATCTCCAATGATTTATCTGACCTCCGCACACAAACCCAAGACTTTTTCCTGTCCATTGATATGGGGCTCACCAAAAATCCAAAAAAAAAAAAAACCTAAACTCCTACTATTCTTTCCTCATCCTCTCTCTCACCATAAATCCTTTTTTGTCATCACATCCCTTGACAAGACCCCCATCCTAGCCGAACCTGACACAAAACTCCTAGGCACAATTATTGATGATGAACTTAAATTTAATCTCCATATTCAGCAAAATATAAAAAAACACCAAAAACTAGGTCTACTTTACCTAAATAAGATATTTCTTAATTCAGAAGCTAGACTCTCAGTAGCTCAGTCTCTCATCCTCCCCTTCCTTCTCTATGCAGCCCCTATTCACACTTCCATTCACTTCACATATCTTTCCAAACTCAAAAAACTTACCATAAAGTAGCCACATTTGCCACTAACTCTCTATACAACACACACCACTGCCTGGTACTCAACTCTCTTAAATGGCTAGAATTCCCCCAGCAACTCCAAATATCTCAATTTCAAATCATACACTCTGTTCTGTACAAACCTATGTCCTGCCTCTCTCTTTCTCTCACCATCCTCCCTGGTATCCTATTATACCCCAAACCGCACTCTCTGTACATGAAATCAACAACTCCTTGTAATTTATAAACCCAGCAAATATTTTGGAAAACTACTTTACAAATGCAGCGTAGCCCAAACAGGGAACAAACTCCCCTCACATATAAGAACCATCTCCCACCCTAAGCACTTCAAAAAAGAGCTTAGACTACATTTACTTAGCATAAAGTCTTGCCCCTGTTATGACCCTACCTAGCCCATTACGCCCAAGCCAGGAATAAACTACACTTAGATAGGTAATTAAATTGCATAGTAGTATCTAAAGCAGTAGCTTATCCAATATCAATCCTAATAAACAGAACCATTAATGAGGGAACCATCCCAATCATCTGGAAAATCTCACACATTATCCCCCTACATAAAGGTGGTAACTCCAATGAATATTCCAACTATCGACCTATAGCCCTACTATCCCCTTTAGCAAAAATAATGGAAAAATGTATTCATCATCAGCTTCTGGACCACCTACTACAACACAACTTACTAGCACAAAGCCAACATGGCTTCAGACCATACCATAGTACCACTACAGCCCTCTTATCCTTCACTGACACCATTAACAGAAATCGCAATAATAATGTTTTCTATTCAGATCTATTTATTGATCTTTCAAAAGCTTTTGATATGGTTAACCACACATTGCTTATAAACATTCTTAAATCACTTTCACTCGACACTCTAGCTGTACAATGGTTCAGCTCCTACCTAAGCAACCGGCAGCAAGCTGTTATGTGGGAAAATAATCTATCATCCCATCTGCCAGTTACACTAGGTGTTCCCCAGGGCTCTATTCTTGGTCCTCTATTATTCTCCATTTTTATTAATGATCTCTGTAAAGCTACTCCTCATGCAACCTGTATACAATATGCAGATGATTCAACAATAATCTGCACAGCCAAATCTTCATCAGAACTACAGTCTTTAACTCAGGAAATGTTTAATACAGTAGAATCATGGTTCTTAAAACGATGCCTCCTCCTGAATCCAAAAAATCTAAGCTCCTGCTTTTTACCCCTACCCAGAAGCATATACCTTTAGATTTCTCTGTTACTTCTAACAATGGTACCGTCATAACCCCTGATGCTACCACCAAGCTCCTAGGAATTACTATAGACAACAACCTCAACTTCGACTCCCATATTAATAACACTATAAAAACAGTCAACAGAAAAATGAGCTCCCTATATAGAGTCAAATCCTTCCTCACTCCTATAGCAAGATCTACTATTGCCCACTCCCATCTAATCTCAACACTACTTTATGCCTCACCAATCTATACCAATCTGTCAAAACATAATTGTTTCAAACTAGCTACATACTATAACAATATTGCAAGATTTGCCACTGGTAATCCCTATAGAACCCATCACTGTCAGAATCTAAAACAACTAGGATGGCTTGAGCTACATAATCAGCTTCAATATAGTCAACTTATCATTGCACATAAGATCCTCTACCACCCAAATAATACTCCAATACTTTCAAACATCATTACCCTCTATAAAAATCTTACTAATTTACGATTATCAAATAAATTGTTAGTTAACATTAGTAAGTCAAACAACTTGGCAGGTGACTCTCTGTTCTCAAACACTACTGGGAAAAACTGGAATCTTCTACCTACTGTCCTAACTTCTCTTCCTTCTCTACCCCTCTTCAAACAAAAACTGAAAATATTCCTCAGAACAAAATGGCTATGTCCTTGCAACAACCCTGACTAGCTGATTAACTCTACTAATTTTCCCTCTACTTATCCCTCTTGACACCTTTGTTCTTATTTCATTTGTAAGTAGAACTGTTTACTTGTAAGCTGCTATGATTGACTCTTTATAAATGTCGTATCCTATAATTTTGTAAATAGTACTCTTTTTTTTTTAAACCATTGTCTTTGATGTATTGTAATTAGTTACTTACCAGTGTGTTTGATATTTTTGTAAATAATTACTAACCAGTGTGTACCAAAATGTATATCAATATTTTTTTCTCTATGTAAACTTTATTTTATTCTACACTATTTTACTTTTTTATTTGTTATTGTCCTGGAGCTTTTCTCCCCGGGCCTCTACTGAAAATGGACATATATCCAGTTAGACTAGCCCGGTCAACAAATGTAAAATAAAAAAAAAAAATAAATACAAAATAATACCTATCTCTATGTTAACTTTTTTTGTTTTTGAGGTATGTTTCATTTCTATTTTTATCTGTCTGCTAAAAGAAGAAGAAAAAAAAACATTGCTTATATTACAACAATTATCTTTCTATGCTTTGTATTTTTATCTTGTTCACATTTTTTTTCTGTACATCTTAATTACATGTAATTGCATTACTACTGCTTTTTGAACTGTGTTTTGATTAATTGTTAACTATGTTAAAAATTGTTCTTTGTGTCTATAAAATCTCTGGAGCTTTTCTCCTCAGGTCTCCACTGAAAATGGGTCTCTGGCTCAGTTGGACCAACCCAGTTAACAAATGTCAAATAAAATAAATTCAGCAAGTCTGGATCTAGTGTATCTGTGCTAACTAAGCAATATTTCACTGCAAAATGTAATAAGCAGGCACAAGCAGTAAAACAGTGAAAAAGACACATGTTAATGCAGAAAAAGAGTAATATATAGATGAAAAAATTGAGATCATACTCAAAATAAGCTTGTTCTTAGCTTTGGATGGCTTGGATTCAAACAGAAACACTCTGGACCTCAGGCAAAGGATGCCAAATTCAGACCAGCTTGGGTTAATTGATTTTAAACTAGAACAAAGACACTTAGAATAAAAGGCACAAACCTTCAACCAGCAAATTTCCAGCTCAGAAAGTTGGAGGCCACCATCTCCTCCTACAGGAGTGTTGACCACAGACCTTTTTAATGTAAAATAACTGGCCTGAAGCCCAATCATTTAAACCAGAACTAAGACACTTTTAGAATGACAGACACAATAAGCCTTCAAGCAGCAATTCCCAGCATAGAAGGATGTAAGCTACTTCTCCTACTACAAGAGTGTAGACCACAAACCTTCCTTATGTAAGATAACTAGTTTGAAGCTCAAGTGCTTAAATCAAAACTAAGAGGCTTAAAATGACAGTTGCAATTTAATCGGGCTACTAACAAGCAGTAAAAACTCAACAGAATAAATGCAATTGAACACTTTTAAGAACAAGCAGCAGAAAGCAAATTAAAGTAAAAAAGTAGGAAAAGCACAGATACAGTAAAAGCAGCTGAATAAAGTGCATTTGTTGTAAGTAAATGTGAAGGGAGGAAACAGAAGATAATTCAACTTTAAGAGAGTAAAGGGGTGGGCCTTCCCAACTGATCTATTGGTACTCAGTAGAATGAACTGATGAAATGGGACTGGGAGGAGTGTCCAAAATCAGATGAATCATAGGTGCAGGCAACTCAAAAGCTACCAAGTTTAAGAGTACAACAACAGCTGGGCTGGTAGCTAGGAAAATCAAATGCAGACAGAGATCAGCAATAAATAGGCAAAGAACAGCAAGCAAGCCAAATAAGCACTCCAGTTAAATAAAGATGCCTCCAAAAATTTATTTTAAAGAGGAATGCTGTTTCTCAGCTCCTGTCATTAATTACCTGGATGTAATTCACTGTCTGCAAAGGAATTCTAAAACTGACCCAAGCAAAGACCTCTTAAAAGTCCAACAAAACAAAAAACTTAAAACAAATGCAATATAAGAAAAAGATAAATAATAGAGATAGCCAAGCCTTACTGAAAAACTTCAAAATCAAATGCAGACAGAGATCAGCAGTAGTCAGGCAGAGAACAGCAAGCAAGCCAAATGAACACTCCAACTAAATCTATCAAATTCTCTTTCCTGACTTTTTCTCTAAATATACCATAACCCTAATGTCATATTACAATTGCTGTTTGTATTAGACTAACTTACCTTTAATTTCTCTACAAACTGTCCAAAAAGATCTATAAATGATTGTCATGTAACTTGTGTAGATTTTGAACCAATGTTTTATAGTATCACTAATTTGTTGTAATTATTTAAACTACAGATGTTTTTGTTTTATTTTGAAGATTGTAAAATTATTGTTCTTAAAACGTGTTGTAATAATCTGGAGCTTTTCTCCCTGGGCCTCCACTGAAAATGGACTGTTACCCAGTTGGACTTTTTGGTAATCAAATATCAGTAAAGAAATAAAATTAAAATTAGGCATGCATCTTTAGTGATTAAAATCTGCTTTTGGCATAGTTTATAAAACTAGTCTTTCTGTGGAGTTGCTTTAAGCTCCCTTTTCTCATTGTCCTCCATCCTGTGGCATTTCTTCTTTTTTTCTTTCTTTTTTTTAGCTGGACTGCTTGAGAAATTATTTTTTTCATAGTCTGTTCTGGAGTTTATTCCTAAGCAGCCATCTTGCTTGAGCTGTGTCGTGTTCTCCAGGGAGCATCTGAGCATCTGATTGTTTAAATATAATATAACATATATTAATGCTCAATTATTATTAACATTTTGCAAGTCTAAATAAAATTTTATATGATAAAAAAACAAACACAGAATGGTAGCTAATATTTGAATAAATACCCGTTATAAAACTATTAATGTCGATATAGTTTATGATTTCTTTTAACTCTGTGGTATACCAAGAATCAGTACCCATCCATGTCCTATCTAGCCCATTCATTTGTCATGTGTGAGGGCCATTACTGGCCCATTTGTTCCATGATGAGGGGGGAGAGAGACAATCACAAGTCCATCATCCAGGCTGACATCAAGGTCATACTCCCTGTCCCTAAGAGCTTCTAGCATTACCTTAGAAGCTATCAAGATCACTGGCATGCAGACTTCTCCCTGTGAGTAACCCTGACCTACATGGCAATGCTGCAGCAGCATGACCTGCTTGTGCAGAGTGTGCTGTACCACCCAAAGTTTCCACTGGGTGTCAACCATGCAGGAAGCCAAGCCCCCCCCCCACAACACAGAAAAGTAGTGTGCTGCTCACTCTCATCCTGCCATCCAGCTCCCAACGATTCCTTGACTTCATCACTTCTAATGCACTAGATCAGCTTGTCTCATCCCCCACAAGGGGAGATAACATTCTAGACTTGGTTCTCACCAACATGGGTGACTGCTACACCACCTACATAGTAAGTTCTTCCCTATTGAAATCAGACCATTGGTCTGTCTCATTTGAAGTGTCTATCCATCTTAACGCCCCCAGCTGTAACCAGGCCAAAAAACTTCTCAAAAATTGATTATAACCTTCTAAGGGAGGGTATCAGTAGTTTCATACCCCTGCCTCCTTCAGAGGATGCAGACAAATATACTGAATAATATGAAAGTGCAGTATACAAGCACCTGTACAACTGCATGGACTCAGCCATACCCAATAGAATTAAAACATACTTCTCAAGGAAACACAAACTATCTGGTGGACATCCTCTATATACAGGCTTTACAATAAAAGGAAGAAACTGTTGTCCAAGGGTAAAAAGGCACACATTCCCAACTGGAAAAACTCCCTCCTTATGCTCAACAAGGAAATTGGATCACTAGGGAAAACCTCCAAAGCCAATTATGAATTGAAACTAGCCTCTAAAACAAAGGCTAACCACAAAGCCTTTTTCAGTAACATCAGAAACCTCCATGGCAAAGCTCAGGTTTGCTCTGAATTAGTTCTTAACGGTGTCACTTGCATTGGTTCTGTTGACTTAGCCAACCTACTAACAGATAGGTTCAGTGCAAACTTTACCCCCTTATCCCCCCCAAAGGCCCATTTGACATCCCCAGTACTTGCCCCACACCTCACATCTCCATAAATCAAGTGTTAAAGGCCCTATCCAAAGCAAAGAACACAGCTTCCATGGGACTTGATAGTATCCCAGGCTGTATTCTGCAACATCTCCAGTAAGAACTAGCCTCCCCATTGAGCAACCTATTCAACCATAGCCAAAGTACAGGCTTCATTCCAGCAGAGTGGAGAAATGCCATTGTCATCCCTTTGCACAAAGGTGGTGCCACTACTGACCCTGGAAACTATCACCTCATTAACTTGACAAGTGTAATCTGTAAGGCCATAGAGTGTATTATTATGGACCTCATAAACAAGGACATAGGCAATCTCCACCCCACCCAGTTTGGATTCGTCAAGGGCAGATCTTGCCAGTTGAACCTGGTTGACTTTTTTGAGACTGTCACCAAGGCATTGGATGAGGGAAAGTCAGTACATATAGCTTACCTTGACTTGGCCAAAGCCTTTGGCACAGTCCTCCACTCAGGCATCATCGAAAAGCTAACACAACTTGGTGTAAATTCCTATCTCATCAGGTGGGTGGCCAGCTGGCTCACTGATAGGACCCATAAGGTCAAAATAGGTGCCACCACCTTTGACAGGAGACCTATCACTAGTGGTGTTCCCCAGGGATCTGTCCTGGGACTCCTATTATTTGTCATCTACTTTTCAGAGGTCCAGGCAAAGACAAAAGGCCTGTGGCTGACCAAGTTTGCAGATGATTGTAAGTTTGGTTCTGTCATTAACTCCCCAAATTATGTTAACATACTACAAGATGGTCTTACAGCAACAAATGACTGGTGCCAAAGTCATACCCTTAAGTTAAATGCAAAAAAATGTATTATCATACCATTCAGCAAAAATACGACCCCCTACTGATTACCACATCAACGGCAACCCCTAAGCACACAACCTGTGGTGAGAGACCTGGGTACACATGTTGACAACAATCTCACATTTGGCCATCATGAAGCGGCAGTGGTTAGAAACGCCTTTTACTTGGTTCATCTCATAAGTAAAGGGATTGCATCCAGAAAAAAGGAAGTTATTACCTCTCTGTTCTCCTCCCTCATTAGGCCAATAATTGAGTACACACCCAGTTTGGTATGTACCTTTCCAAACATCTGCACCAACTGGAAAGGCCACAGAAATACCTCACAAAGAGAATCCATGGCCTCCAACACCTGCCGTGTGAGGACAGGCTGAAATCACTATCACTCTACTTGGTATTGCACAGACTGCTCAGAGATGATCTTTGTCTCACCTACAAGGCAATCCCAGACCCAGCTTTACTAGAGATGTTCCATATCCATAAGTCTAACTCCTCATGCATTACCTCATCGAAAATCTTAAATCTAATATTTGACATTAACAAAACCTGCTGGAGAGATAGGTTTGTCTCCCAGAGGCTGCCCTGTTTGTGGAATAAACTCCCCATACATGTCAAACAAAGTACGTTGTTGACCCTCTTCAAGTGCAACCTTGATGAGTGGATGGGAAACCACAAATTGTCCCAGAGGTTCCACCTGTGGCCCTCACTGAAAGGGGTGACAGGTGCTGATTGAGGTTTCTTTTTTGAAGATAAACACTTGGTTGGGCTTGTGGGGGCTGCAGGACTGTTAGCCTGGTGATCTCCTATGATCTGATCTATGATCCAGCTCCACTGCATGCTAATTGAACACGAGTCATCTGGGATGCAGTTAGGGATTTATGCCTCTAAGCCACAGGAGGGTAGTATATCTTATAATTTTTAGTTTGTAGTTCAGCCAAGTTGTAAACAAATGCCTACATATACTGAAGTACAGAATGCAGTTAATGTTTTAAAGACTGACTTTGCTAATAAAGGCATAAAGACATGCTTTACTGCTGTATAGTTAGGAAAACAGGATTTAGTTTTGAAATACAGAATAATAAAAAAAAGTACCAGCAGAGGATGGAATCAGTAGCAAGAGAAACATTAAAAGAGCTCTTGCAAGAAAATGTTGATAATGTTACCTAACTGAATCATTACTTCTAAATAACTATTTTTCCTTAGTAAGAGCTTCTCAAGAATTTATTAACAGCTTGATTACTTTGCAGCCATACCAGCACCTTTTTATTGTTAGCGTGGCAAGCAGCATCGCTAACCACATATGCATGCATCCAAGGCAGGTAGTATGACAAGGAGCCTTTCATTAAGCCTACAGGACAGGTTCACTACCCCATCATGATAGGGCAAAAAAATGTACAATAAGCTGGTTGCATAAGTGTGCACACCCTTAAACTAATACTTTGCTGAAGTACCTTTTTATTTAATTACATACAGTTCTAATACATTTGTAACACAAACATCTTGTATAAATCAGTTTGATATTCACAAATAACATTCAACTACTTACAAAATTCCAGCTAGCTGTACTGGCAGTACCTCCTTTCATCACACGGCTTAGTATCAAACTGCTTAGTACAGGCATTTGTGTTGAAAAGGTATTTGTAAAGTGCTTGTGTTTGAAATGTATCTGTGGTGTGCTCTGCTGGAGAGAACAGAAATGTACTGGCACTGTTGTAACTCTTTAAATGTATATGTTTTAACAGAAGAAACTAGAAGGTTGATCTCACTCCAGCAAACTTTTAATTATATCTGAAATTAAATCACTTTATGGGCAAGGCCATAAATATACTATCCCACAGGTTTCTATGAAGTCAGAGACACAACGTCTGTACCAGGAAGCATTCTGTATTGTCTTTGGGGTGAATTAATTACTACTCTGGAAGTATGGAGTTATGTAATTGTTTTATGATGTCCGGCACCTGACACAGATCTGAACAAAAGTCATTGTGTGGGAATTTTTACAGGCAAGTGCTAAATCCTGCCAACTTCTAGCAATGGGGGTTTGCATGAGGACCTAGAAGTCAGATGACCAGAAGTGATGTCATTCTGCAGGCTATCTCAGAGGTAATATTTTGGATATTATTTTGAGAAGTCTCTTAGAGAGACTGAGCATTCTGCATTATGTATTGGGCCTGACAACAAGAAGGACCATTCACCACATCACCTGCCTTGCCCTATTAGGTTCATAGATTCATAGGTGTGTACTAGGCTAATGGCCCTGGAGCCTTTACAAGCCTAACCCATAAGATTACCCTGGCATCGTGCAACCCGACCTTAGTTCCCAGTGCCACTGTCGAGTAGAGCCACTGGAGTGATCTCAGGGTGAATTTTCTATTTCCCATCCAGTCATCAAGATTTCTCTTGAAGAGGGCCAGTTAAGTAAGTTATTATGGAATAGGGTAATTGTCTTAGATTCAGTCAGGAATATAGTGAAGTTTAGTTTAGATATTGTTTTTCTTTATTTATTTCAGTTTGTCCTTAAATGTTGTTTTCAATATATCCTGTGATCCTGATCTCTGATGTCATTGTGAATATATACTTAGTATTTTCTTGTTATTTTATTATTTATTATTAAATATATTTAAACCTTTCATTGTTGCTGTTCTTTGTAGAGATATTTACGGTGTGAGAGTACTTGCATATTTATTTGGTGAGACTGTGTGGGCCAGTCCTAATAGCCTTGCTCTTGGTCAAGCTACCTTTTGTATTAATAGTAATTTCACTCAGTATATTGTGTACCCTTGTAAGGGCCTTAAGGTAGCTGGCAGGAGTGTCTGGTGGTAGTGGTAACTACCTTATAGTCTGGGCAAGAGATGCCATAGCTAGTAAACCTATACCAGCCTTTCCTAGGTGTGTGTGTGTGTGTGTGTGTGTGTGTGTGTGTGTGTGTGTGTGTGTGTGTGTGTGTGTGTAAATCAAATCTCAGAGTGTGTGTGTGTGTGTGTGTGTGTGTGTGTGTGTGTGTGTGTGTGTGTGTGTGTGTGTGTGTGTGTGTGTGTGTGTTTGTGTCAGCTACTTGGGAAGGGACACAAAGCACTGCTTGGACAGAGAGGGTGCTGGAGGCCTTGGCTTGGCCACTCAGCTGAACCTCAACTTTATAGATGTGCCAGTGGGAAGTCTTATGGAGAACTGGAGAAAGAGGGAGAAACAAGCCCTGGACTGACTGTGGTCTCTGTGTGCTCTTAAGAGAAATTGCACTTGATGCAGCAGAGAGCTACATCTGGAAATCCTGTTTGTGCAGCTGTTATCCTCCCAGTGACCATCACCCACAGGTGCCAGTGTTGAGGATTGAGGCTCCTTGATTACTGGCCCAGAGGTGGAGGGCAGTCACATTTTGGTTGGCAGTGGTGGAATATCTACATCACATATTTGTTAGCAGTGGTGGGATAACCACATCTCATATTGGTGAATAGTGGTGTAGCCTGCGAGCAGTGGTCACTAAAGAAGGTATTTGTACTCTCAAGTAGCCACGTTGTAGACATTCAGAGTTTCATATCACAGTAGTTTTATTTATTTTTTGTTAGCTTTATTAGTCAGGGAGAGCAGGCAAGGATGTCATCAGATGATTATGGCAATCTGACAAGGAACCAGTTGGCTGAGATGTGCCAAGCCAAAGGATTTGGGCATGCCAACCTGACTAAAGGGGAAATGATTGCAGCCTTAGTCACAGCTGCATCACAGACCAGCAGCCAGGAAAACAGCCAGACTGGCATTGGGGATGTATAGCTCTCAGAAAATGGACAGTCCAACTTTTCCTCAGATGACTTAAAAATCCATCTGGAGTTAAAGAGACTTGAACTGGAGGCCAAACATTTGGAAGTAGAATCGTCAGAAAGACTGTGGCATTTGGATGCTGATGAAAATGAGAAACAGGTGGAACTAGAATCAGGAAAGTGAATGTGGCATTTGGAGGCTGAAGAAAAAGAGAGACTGAAATGTCTGGAAGCTGAAGAAAATGAGAGGCAGAGGCAACATGAAAAGGAAATGCTGACTCTTTGTTGGGGGTCATAGAGGTAATGAGGAAGGGAGTGGTCATGCCCCAGAACAATAAAATTAGTTAAGTTCTTCATCAGTACCAAGAAGGTGCTAATTTTGATAGCTTTATTATTATATTAGAAAGAGTATGGAAATGGTAAAATGGTGACCAAGGGCTCTGGGTACAATTCCTGATCCCCTTACATCATGGTAAAGTTGTAACTGCTGTTTCTAAGTTGTCTGGTATTGATTGTTTAGACTGTAATCAAGTAACTTATAACACTCTAATAAACATTTCTTTAACACCTGAAGCTTATATCAAAAAAGTTTTGTGAGCATTGATGCAAGGCAGATGAAAGTGTGTGTGATTATATTGCTGCGTTAAGCACTTATCTTCATAGATGGGTGAGTGGGTGTCAAGCCACCACTTTTGAAAAGCTGGCAGACCTTTGGTGAGGGAACAAACCCTTAGCATTTTGCCTGAGGACATGAGAATCTGGTTGGCAGATAGGGAATGCAACACTGCAGATGAGCTAGGTAAAAAAGGGGATATCTACTTAGCAAGCAAGGCATCACTGCACAGGAAAGGTATACCCAGTGCTGTACATGGATATAGGGGGAACCCATGGTGGGCAGGCTAAACCACCCTAACAGACTGCGGCAGTAACAGAGGAAGCTACTAGTTCAGGTAAACAGCCAGGACCAAGGGTTAAATATTTTAAATGTAACCAGTGGGGACATGTAGCATATAGATGTCCATGGAGGCAAGGTGGGGAACAAAAGTTGGGGGAGCCAATAAGAGGGAATAACAGAATGTCAGGGGTAAGTTGTCTGGAGACAACATGGATACCAAACTACCACAAGAAGTTATATCCTATCTTAGTAGATGGGAAACAGACCACTACTAAAAGAGACACAGCCTCTGACCTAACCATTGTGAAGCCTGCAATGGTTAAAAAGGAACACTACATGCTTGGGCAGTCTACTCCAGTCAGAGCTTTAGGAGGGACCCCATTCCAAATAACTTTGGCTAGGGTTCACCTTGAGTGGGAAGGTGGAAAAGGAAGCAAGCAGTTAGGTGTGTTTAAAGATATCCCTGCAGATTTCCTGATAGGGAATGATTTTGATAATGCAGTACCTTGTGTACATGCAGTGATATGCAATCAGGCTTGGAGACAGCCATGTGGGTCTGGTAGCCTAGGGGAGAACGATACAGACTGCATACTTGAATCCAGGACTGGTGAGGTGGCTAACTTAGGGAGGAAGCTACCCTGTTTGAGTGAGACTGAAGGTGAGCCAACGCTGCTGGTGTGTACTGATGTTCCCTTGGATAGAGTGACTGCAAGGGCAGAGGTGAGTAGTAGTACCCAGGCTGACAGTGAGGCACTGCTGTCAGAAGAGACAAGACTTCCTGTGGAAGGCGAGCTGGAAGGGTTACAAATAGAGAGTGAGTTGAGGCAGGCTCAGCTCTCAGACCCTTCATTAGAAGGCTTGAGGGAGGTAGCTAGGAGGTGCCTGATTCTCAAGGAAAAGTGGATTCAGTATACTCAGACAATGGGTTACTGTATAGAGAATGGACCCCTGAGGGAGGGCTAGAGGGTGAACAGCAGTTGGTAGTGCCCAGAGCCTACCATCTGGCACTTCTAGCCATTGCCCATGACATTCCCTCTGCAGGTCATATGGGCATAAAGCATACCAAGAGACATATTATGCAGAACTTTTTTTAGCCTGGGATTTTCAGGGATGTAACAGGGTACTGCAAGACCTGTGAGTATTTGCAAAAAGTAGGCAAGGCAGGAGACAAGGTCAAAGCTCCTTTGATGCCTTTGCCTGTGATTGAAGAGCCATTTCAGAGGGTAGCTATGGATATTGTGGGGGCTCTGAATATAACAATTTCCACAGGGAAAATGTATATCCTGGTGGTAGTAGATTATGCTACCAGATACCCTTAGGCAGTGGCCCTGTCTTCTATTGAGGCAGAAAAGGTGGCAAATGCTTTGTTAGAGATTTTCCACAGGGTAGGTTTCCCAAGAAAAATACTCACTGACCGAGGTGCCAGTTTCATGTCAGACCTGTGGGCTTGTCTGTGGAAGCACTGTGGGGAAAGCACCTAAAGACCACCCCCTACCATTCCCAGACTAATGGTCTTGTGGAGAGGTTAAACTCTACACTAAAGACCATGCTAAGGGCATTTGCAGACCAATTTAAGAGGGAGTGGGACAAATATTTGCCCCTATCTGTTGTTTGATTACAGAGCGGTGCCCCAGGAATCCACAGGTTTCTTACCTTTTGAGTTGCTGTATGGGGATCTGGTGAGGAGATATCTAGATTTGATTTGTGAAGAGTGGGAGGGTGAGTGTGAATTCCACAAGAAGTCTGTTGTGGCATATGTCCTAAAACTGAGGACAAGGCTCAGGGAACTCATCAGATTAGCCAAGGAGAACCTGGCAGAAGCCCAACAGCAGAAAAAGATCTGGTGTGAGAGGAATGCTAGAGCCAGAGAATATGCTGTTGGGCAGCAGGTTATCGTTCTCATTCCTGTCAGACACAGTAAGCTGCAGGCAGCTTGGGAAGGATCCTTCAAAGTGGTAAGAAAGGTCAGTGCTGTTAACTAAATGGGAAAACTGCTAGGCAGGAGGCAGGGACAGAAACTATACCATATTAACACCATGAAACCCTACCATGATAGGGAGGCCCTGGTGCCAAACATTTGCAGTAGAAGGCAGGAGGAGTCTGAGAGGGATCTATGGCTACAGGGAGCCAGCAAAATCCCAACTTACTATGGTGGGGCCTATGATTGCAGGCGTATGATATGATAGTGCAGCACCGCAGTGGGGTTAGCAATATGAATGCAGATAGGCTCTCATGACAGGGAATGGGATAATGTATTCCCAGATAGGCTCATTCCTCTCAAGCAATGTTTCTCAAGGGGCACTTGAAAAAATAGCTGGAGTCTTCCAAGGTGGGGAGAGGTATGATGAAAGGAGGTACTGCCAGCACAGCTAGCTGGAATTTTGTAAATAATTAAATGTCATTTGTGAATATCAAACTGATTTATACAGGATGCTTGTGTTACAAATGTATTGGAACTGTATGTCATGTGTATGTCAAACTGCTTTGTACAGATGTTTGTGTTGAAAAGGTATTTGTAAAGTGCTTGTATTTGAAATGTATCCACAGTGTGCCCTGCTGGAGAGAACAGAAATGCACAGGCACAATTGTAATTGTTTAAATGCATATGTTCTAACAGACGAAACTGGAAGGTTAACCTCACTCTAGCAAAGTTTAAGATATATCTGAAATTAAATCACTTTACGGGCTAGACCATAAAGATGCTATCTCACATGTTTCTATGCAGCAAGAGATACAAAGTCTGTACCAGGAAGCTTTCTGTATTGTCTTTGGAGTGAACTGATTACTACTCTGTAAGCATGGAGGTATGAAATTGTTTTATGACTTGCAGCACCTGCACAGATCTGAGCAAAAGCCCTTGTGTGTATTTTTACAGGTGGGTACTAAATCCTGCTAGCTTTCAGCAATGGGGGTTTGCATAAGAACCTAGAAGTCAGATGACCAGAAATGATGTCATTCTGCAGGCTATCCCAGAGGTAATATTTTGGATATTATTTTGAGAAGTCTGTCAGAGAGACTGAGCATTCTGTATTCTGTCTTGGAACTGACAACAAGAAGGACTATTCACCACATCATCTACCTTGCACTATTAAGTATGTTATTAGGGAATAGTATAATTATCTTATATTCATTCAGTAATATAGTGAAACTTAGTTTAGGTATTGTTTTTATTTATTTATTTGAGTCTGTCCTTCAATTTTGTTTTAAATATTTCTTGTGATTCTGAACTCTGATGTCAATGTGAATATATGCTTAGCATTTTCTTATTTTCTTATTTTTATTAAGTATATTTAAACCTTTAATTGCAGCTGATCTTTGTAGAGATATTTAAGATCTGAGAATACTTGCATATTAATTTTGTGCCACTTTGTGGGCCACTCCTAATAGCCTTGCTCTTGGGTCAAACTGCCATTTGTATTAATAGTAACTTCACTCAGTATATTGTGTATCCTTGTTAGGGCCTTAAGGTAGCTGATAGGAGTCTCTGGTGGGTATGGTAATTACCTTATAGTCTGGGCAAGAGAGGGAATAGCTAGTAAACCTGTGAGAGCCTTTTCCAGGTCTGTGTGTGTGTGTGTGTGTGTGTGTGTGTGTGTGTGTGTGTGTGTGTGTGTGTGTGTGTGTGTGTGTGTGTGTGTGTGTGTGCGTGTGTGTGTGTGTGCGTGTGAATCAAATCTCAAGGAGTGTGTGTGTCAGCTACTTGGGCAGGGGCATGAAGCACTACTTGGACAGAGAGAGTGCTGGAGGCCATGGCTTGGACACTCAGCTGAGATTTCAACTCTATAGCTGTGCCAGTGAGGAGTCTATTGGGGATCTGGAGAAAGGGGGATAAACCAGCCCTGGACTTATTGTGGTCTCTATGTGTTCTTAAGAAAACTGTACTTGATGCAGAGAGCTGCATCTGAAAATACTGTGTGTGTACCTGTTATCCTCCCAGTGAACATCCCCCACAGGTCCCAGTGGTGAGGATTCAGGCTCCTTGATTACTGGCCCAGAGGTGTCAAGCCAATTGAATCGAATTATGTGTTCCCACTGATCTACCTACCTTGCTTCAACTGGCTGTGGCACCGGGTCCCAGCATGCCTGGGACCCAGACTGGTGGTGTCCACTCTGATGCCCCTGTACTACCTGTGGAGTTGGGTAATACTGCCCCATGGGAGAGGGCCCGGCCCCCCTATGGGAGTGATGGTGGAGGGGTTGTTGTCACCCATGCAAAGCTGCTGGTCCTGGTGTGCAGGATAGCCCCCCTGGCTATGATCACTGCCTGCGCCAGATTGAGGGCATGCTGGCCACCCTGGTGGGGCAGCCTCACCCTGGTGCCCTGCCTCCAGCACAGCCATCCTCAGGGCGTTGATGGAGCAGTGTCAACAGTCCCATGGGTGGGGACATGAGTCACATTGCTGCCATCTGGAAGCACGTGGGACTCGTATTCTGCAATACCCTCCCTAACCAAGGTGTTCACCCCCCTTATGTGTCACACACTGCCCTGGCTGCTGTCTTCTCTGTTTGCAAATGCACCCTCACCTACCCAACTTACCTCCTCCATACTTACCTATGTATGTCCCTTCCCCAACATTCCACTCTCACATTAAAAAAAAAAAAATGGGCACCTGTCCCCCCCAAAAAAAAAAAATTGTTACATACATAGCTCTCCATTTCACACGTGTCCACTGGACACACATAATTTGATTCAATTGGCTTGACAATGCAGTTGTATTGTCCTCACTCCTCTCTGTGGGGTTTGAGAATCCAAATTCATCTACAAATTCTGTCAAAGTGCTCAATTGTTGCTGTACATAAAATGGATAGCTATAGTTCTTTCATACACCCTTCCTGCACATCCCTCCCTGCCTTTCACTATGTATTTCCCTCTGCTTGCCCCCATTTCACCACTTTCCTATCTCCCCTTTTTTCTTTTCTTTATAATTTTTTAGCACGGAGCTGCACAATGCACTGCATCATGCAGCTTCTCTATGCTCAGCTAAATAGAGCTATATTGACTATAAGTGCTTGTAACAGTGTACAACACAACTGTAACATATTGCTATATCTCATATCTTACAGCATGTCAAGGTAGGCCAGTTCTGGCTGATCCCCCTACTTTGCCTCAACCGCACATGGCACCAGGTCCCAGCATATCAGGTAAACAGAGCTATACTGACTACAAGTGTTTCTAGCAGATTACAACACAAGTGCAAAAAGAACACCTCTGCCATGTTTCGAAGCCAAGCCCATTACACCTGCAGCACACTGCATTAACCTACCACACCATGCAACTGTTAATTAAAACAGGTGGTTTAAAGAAAACATAGTAATTGCCAATTAGAGTCAGGCGTGCTTGAGTGGAGCTGCATAGCACCACACTGCGCAAACTGGAATAAAAAGTAATGGAAAAAATGGGAGTGTACGTTGGACTCTAATGCAATAGTACACTACTAGACAGTCAAAGACATGATAATGGATGTAACTGAGGCCTGTGATAGCAGGTAAATATGGCCTTTTATCAGTAACATGTAGAAAGTCACATACTAAGGCATTCATGGCAAAATGCATATCCAACAGGGGCTCTGGTGCAGACATCCATCCATATAAAGCCATGCACATATTGATGGATGTAGAAAACATTTGTCACAGGCTGTATGTGTGTATATATCCAGACTCTGCTACACTTTGCTGTGAAGGAAAGGTTAGTTTGCTTTTATTTTTTTGTATTTTTGTATTACTTTATTGCCTTTCTATATTTTGAATACTGTGGTTTGTTTTCTTTAACTTGTGTTTTACTTGCATTCTGATTTAACAGCATATTAAAACTACAAAAGAGACCACAGCTCTCTCTCTCCTGAGTCAGGCAGAAATTAGAACCGAGTCAGGCAAAAATTAGAACTGATCAATTAAGGACTCATTAATAAGATAGAAGAGGTCACTTAAGGTTGATCATTTGTTAACTGAGGGGATGGAGCTAGGAACTATACCTTCTTTTTAAGGGGTAAAATAAAACATTTCAGAGCTTTACCAGAAAAGCTCATCCAGACTCTGCTACACTTTGCTGTGTAGGAAAGGTTAGTTTGCTTTTATTTTTTGTATTTTTGTATTACTTTATTGCCTTTCTATATTTTGAATACTGTGGTTTGTTTTCTTTAGCTTGTGTTTTACCTGCATCTGCTTTAACAGCATATTAAAACTTCAAAAGAGACCACAGCTCTCTGTCTCTTCTGAGTCAGGCAGAAATTAGAACTGAGTCAGGCAGAAATTAGAACTGATCAATTAAGGACTCATTCATAAGATAGAAGAGGTCACTTAAGTTTAAGCATTTGTTAACTGAGGGGGTGGAGCTAGGAACTAAACCTTCTTTTTAAGGGGTAAAATAAAACATTTCAGAGCTTTACCAGAAAGGCTCATCTAGACTCTGCTACACTTTGCTGTAAAGGAAAGGTTAGTTTGCTTTTATTTTTTTGTATTTTTGTATTACTTTAGTGCCTTTCTATATTTTAAATACTGTGGTTTGTTTTCCTTACCTTGTGTTTTACTTGCATTCTGCTTTAACAGCATATTAAAACTTCAAAAGAGACCACAGCTCTCTCTCTTCTGAGTGAGGCAGATTTTTTTCCCGCCCTCCCAACCCAGCTACAGTTGTCTTGTTAGATACCACTGTCTTTCTAGTTGCCTGCCTCTTATGTTAATCTGACCATATATCTCATTTCCTCTCTACTTTCACTAGCTTGTGTGAGTTATCACAAAATCATCATTTTTGAAATCCCTCCCCTTCAACTATTTAAATTTATTGGCCATCCTACTGTATTCCATAGTACCAGAATACGAAAGTGACCACCCCTTTCAGTCCATGTTGTTGTTTTAAAAATAGTAGCTCTCCACTAAACCTTAACTTTTTAAACAGGTAAAACTTAAGTTACCTACTTTCACATCTAACTTTTCTAGTGAACACTGCAGTGTGCATTTTTTTCATCTTACCTTTAAGCATCCCTGTGACTAGCACTTTCTCTAATACTTGCTGGAAAGCACTAGGAAGCCTTAAACTGATACAATCACTCAACTCTCCTTGTTAATAAGGAGAAATTAACAGTAGGCACTAAACAGCCTATAATTGCAAAGTACCTTGCTAAGGTAAGGGAAAACAGCTCCTGCACTTTACAAAAAAAAAAAAAAAAGCACAAAACCAGGCATGTCCAAGGGTCAGCTTCCAGTGGTATCTCCTGTCCACCTGGTGAATCTGGGCATACTGGGGCATTGCAGCATTGCCTCATGTATACAGACAACCCTCTCTTCCTACCACCCAACATTACAACCTGTGAGAGATGCACTTACATAGCCAAAATGGAAGCAAAGCTCTCTCCACCCAAGATTGTGCTAGACAGTCAGGAGGAGGAGGGTAACACCCACACTACACCTCAAGCAACACATAGCTCTTCTAAACCCACACCACCAACACCCACATATAGCAACACTAAATCCACATATGCAGAGGCCCTTAACTGTAACCTGCCCAAGCAACAAGGACCTCTGATGCTAAAATGCAAACAAACACCAGTCACAACCAAAGTGTCACATAGTTCACAACACCAGTGTGCCACCTAGCAACCTAAGGCAAGACAATGTACCTAACACTTTAGTCATAGGTGACTCTATAGTCCGGCACACTGATGTCCCTCTCACCAGGTTGAACAAGGAGAAAATTACAGTCAGCTGCCTGTTGGATGCCAGGATCCGCCACATAACGCATGCACTCAAGTCACACCACAACAAGTACAAATATGACTCTGTCATTGTCCATGTTGGAGTGAATGACTTTAGATGTACCTCCCTGGTCTACATGAAAAGAGACATGGAAGAGCTCTCAGATCATGTGGCCCATGCAGGTATGACTCTAGCCCTGAGTAGCATCCTGCCTTCGCCCAGAATGATACCACAATATAAGGACAAAATGATTGACTTCAACAATTGGCCAAGCTACTGGTGTCATTCAAAGGGGATCCAGTATCTGTCTACCTGGGACAACATGATTGACAGACCACGATGCTTTGCCAGAGATGGTCTGCACCTGTCGCCCCTGGGATTCAGGTTACTGGCTAAGGCTCTTGCCACCCCTATAGTGCCTTTTTTAGGCAAAGTTCAAAGGACAAAACCACCATCGTAACAGGTACAAGCATGCAAAATCTGAAGGTAATGCTACTCAATGCCAGAAGTCTAAACCTCAAAATGCACTCTCTCGAGGCACTCCTAAAAATATAGAAAATCGATATCTGTGCAGTAACTGAGACCTGGTTCAAGGCTCCAGAGAGCACCCCTGCAATACTAGGCTACAACTCTTACCACACTTTTCGGCCACCAAACCAGGACCGAAAGACTAAAGGTGGAGGAGTGTCAATATTCACCAAGGATATTCACATCACCAGGCTAGTTGCCCAGCACAATGCGTCTGAAATTCTCCAGGTGCAACTAACACTAGGTAAGACTGCAATCCAAAGTGTAGCTTGCTACAGATCCCCCATCATACCCCAAGATTCTCACGACACCTTTCTAAACATACTGGAAAATATTAAGACAGAACCAAACACCCTAATACTGGGTGATTTTTAACTACCCTGCCATTAACTGGGAAAACTACTCACCTTTGCCCAACGATTCTTGGAATTCATAAATTCCAATGTCCTGGATCAACTAATCCATAGTCCCACCAGGGGCTCCAATATCCTAGACCTGGTCATTACCAACATGGGAAATTGATGCTCCACACCTATGGTCACCCCCCCGTTAGTCAGGTCTGACCATAAGATAATCACCCTTAACATCCACATCCCACCCCCACCCCCCAGGAAGGAAACCTCCATAAAAAACTTCTCCAAAGCCAACTTCATTCTACTCAAGTCAGAAGTGACAAAATTCATTACACCCATGCAGACGGGAATTGAAAGTTCAACTGCTGAATCCTACACTAAGGCACTGTACGAGCACATCCACTCATGCATGAATTGTGCCATCCCAAACAGAACCAAGATGCTCCCATCCAAAAAAAGGAAGCCAATCTGGTGGTCCCCTGCCATAAACAAACTTTACAACAAAAGGAAGAAACTGTTGCAGAAAAGAGGAAAATCCCAGGATGCAAAAAACTCCCTTACCAGCCTCAGTAAGAAACTGAGATCCCTCATAAAATCCTCCAAAGCTAGTTACGAAAATAAAATTGCCAAAGATTCCAAAGACAACCACAAAGCATTCTATAACTATGTCAAGAATCTAAATGGCAATGCTCAGATCTGCTCTGAGCTATAACAGAATGGCATTAAATATACTGATCCCAAGGATATTGCCAATATCCTGGCAGATCGATTCAGTGCCAACTTCACCCCCCTCTCACCCTCTAAATGGCCCATCTCAATACCGGAAGATTGCCAAATTCCAGTAATAACGGCCCCACAGGTAAAAAACATACTCTCCAAAGCTAAGAATACAGCATCCATGGGACCAGATGACATCCTGGGCTGTGTACTACATGAACTACAATATGAACTGGCACCTCACCTAAGTGTCATGTTTAATCATAGCCTCACCTCAGGTTTTGTGCCCACTGAGTGGTGCAGAGCTACATTTATCCCACTCCACAAGGGGGGATCTACCTTGGATCCTGGAAACTACCATCCCATCAGTCTGACAAGCCTTATCTGCAAGGCCATGGAGCGTATTATCATGGGACTTATAAACAAAGACATTGGCAATCTTCAAACACTGGACCCCACCCAGTTTGGGTTTGTGAAGGGCCGATCTTGTCTCCTGAACCTGAATGACTTCTTCGAATCAGTCTCCAGAGCCACGGACAAGGGTAATGTGGTCCACACAGCCTATCTAGACCTTGCCAAGGCCTTTGACACCATCCCCCACTCTGGAATCATAGATAGGTTCATAGGTTCATAGATTAGTACTAAGCTAACTGCTCTTGTGAGCCATTTTAAGCCTAGTCAATTATCCCTTGTGAGACTCGAACCGCGCACCTTGTGTTTGTAAGGCAAACACCTTATCCATTAGGCCACCCTCCCAACCCAGATAAACTTACTAAGCTGGGCATTAATCTCTATGTCACCCAATGGGTTGCTAACTGGCTTACTGATAGAACCCACACTGTAAAAGTAGCCGACTCCAAATCCAGCTCCAGACAAGTGACAATGGAGTACCTCAGGGTTCAGTCCTGGGACCGCTCTTGTTTGGCATCTACTTCTCTGAAGTGCAGGCCAACACTAAGGGACTCTGGCTAACAAATTCGCAAATGACTGCAAATTGGGAGCCATTATTGAATCCCCAAATGATGTGGATACTCTACAAAAGGGTCTTACAGAAACATATGCTTGGTGCCAGAGCCATGGGCTCAAGATCAATGCCAAGAAATGTGCAGTTATCCCCTTTGGGAAAAAAACATGTATCTGTGAATTACCATATAGGTGGCAGTACACTAAACACCGAAAGTGTGATAAGAGACTTAGGGACACAGGTGGACAGTGATCTCACCTTCGATAAGCACATCGCCTCAACAGTCAGGAAATCCTTCTATGTGGCACATCTCATCACTAAGGGCTTTTCATCCAGTAAAAAGATGGTAATTGTCCCACTGTACTCATCCCTCATTAGACTCTTTATAGAATACAACACCCTGTTTGGTATGTACCTCTCAAGACATCTGCAACAACTGGAAAAGCCGCAGAAATACTTCACTAAAAGAATCACAGGCCTAAAGCAGATGCCCTACGCTGACTGCCTTAAAAAACTCCAACTATACTCTGTTGCATATCGTCTACTCAGAGGCGATCTCTGCTTAACATACAAGGCCATGTCAAACCCAGAGCTGTTGGACATGCTACACTTAAAGAAATCCCAATCCCTCAGAGCCACACGCTCCAGGGATTTAAACCTTGTCATCACAATAAACAAAACATGCTGGAGGGATATGTTCCTGACTCAGAGACTCTCCAGACTCTGGAATAGATTGCCCATACATGTCAAGCAGAGTGCCTCTTTGTCCCTCTTCAAGAGGAACCTTGACGATTGGATGGGAGAAAAGAAATTCACCCCAGGGATCACGTCAGTCACCCTGCTAGACAGGGGTCCAGGGAAGTAAATAGTCTGGGAAGAAATAGCCAGGGGAATTGTTATGGATAGGCTTGTATAGGCCCTAGGGCTGATAGCCTAGTACCAACCTATGAACCTATGAACCTATATATCTTGCAAATACACCTGCTGTAGCAGTGACTGAGTAGCTCAACCTGTTAAATGCCTTGCATACAGTACATTTTGGCACACACAGTCCTTGGTTCAAATCCAGGGTTGTTTTGCATTTCAATGACATTATTGTGAAAGACAGCAATTAATGAATGACTCATGCACTCATTAGACACACAAAGCATTGCAAATTAAATAACTGCTTTATAGTGCTGGAAGTCACAGGCCTGCAGGTAGGGACACACTTCACATAACTGTATAGCATTACTATATGTCACCCAGTACATTGTTATTGACACAGTTGCCTAACATATACACCTTAAACACATGCAGTAATTGGACTGTAAAGGGTAGCCTCACCCTGTCTCTGCCTCTACAACAAAGCTGACACAGCTGACACAGATACACCTACAGCTTGTTTTCCTCCAAAGTGTTCATACTCTCTGCCTATGTCTATTACCTGCAGCACCAGCTGCAGCCTGTGGTACACATAGCTCTATGTAAAGGTTTCTGCTACAGACCTACCCTCTGCAATGATGTAGTCTCCTCACCCCAGTGATGTCCATCTCAAGAGCTAAGAAGAAAGAGGCCCTGTTCTACATGAAGGCCATATATATTGCACAGTGGTTGCATGTTATTGGCTAATGATAGTGCAGCTCAGCTTTTTTTTCTGAAATTAACATATCAGAATCACAGACTGGTTTAGAGGCAATTACCTGCTAATAAGAAGCATGTTAAAATGTAAGCAGCTGGCTATGGACAAACATTCTGTATGAGACTTTCTTCACACAGAGCACACTATTGTAAAACAATTACTCATAGCACATTTCAACAGAGGAGTGCTGCACTCCATCAGGTATATAACTGTTTTCTTCTGTATAATTGGATGTACATGGGAGGATAGATGTATGGGGAATATGGAGTACAGCAGTAAGCCTGATTTAGACTGATGGTAATGACATGTCATTGATATACTGCTGTCTTACACATACGGGGGCTGTACAATATATCAGGGTTGCATTGTCTTTTGTCATCGTGGCACACTGGTGTTGTTGGACATCCTAATATAGTGGTTGTAGTAGCACACTGCTATTTGTCTGGCACTGGTCTTATAACATATTACTGGGTGGCTGGCCTTAAGGGACACTTCACAGTGGACCAGAGTGTTGTGTGTATGATCATACAGCAGAATCCCTCATGGCACACAGGTAACTACCTCAGTAATGCTACTATGTTGGTTGTATCCACACACATAGTATGTTGTCACACTGTGGGGTATGTCATGTGTGAGCAAGCAGTGGATAGTGTCGGCCATTTTGTTCTTGCTGTATCTGTACATAGTGGACATCCATGTATTTGATCTTGAAATGTGCTTTCCTTTTGGTGTTTTTCAGGACTAATGTATTACAGAAGACATGCCCCCTTCTCAGATACAGAGAATAAACTTATATTTCAAGGACTACGGCAGCATCATCACATCCTCCCATCCAGGGGGAAGCATAACAGTGAACAGCAAGCTGTATTGTGGGCAGACCTTGTCCGGGATGTGAATGAGACTGGCCACGAGGGCAGGACATATGAGCAGGTTCGACACGGCACTATGGACATGGTGAATGCTGCACTAGAAGGACAGCTGATGTAGCCAGAGATTGTGCTGTCACTGGTGGAGGGCCTGCAATGGAACAACCAGTCACGGCCACTGAGGAATTCCTGGAGAACCTAGGGGCAAGACAGCTCTCAGGCATCCATCACACCATACATCATGGAAGTGGGTGCCACAGTGTTAACAGCAGAGGAGCGTGCAGGTAAACTTACTGTGATCACCATTGTAATACTGTAGCAGTCATCCATTCAGGCTGTACATACCATTATGTAGGTGTCAGGTCTATGTGCTGTGGGGGGGGGGTTAGCTCAGATGTACCGTTATACTCAGAATGTCAGCAATACATCAAGTAACACAGTAACTACTGTACATGTGGGATATATGCAGGTGTTACCTTGTTGTGCTACAGCATGTGGTGGTACTGAAATTACCTCTCCCTCACCTTTTTACAGGTCTGTCAGGAGTTGTCCAAGGCCATGTCCTTCTTCTGGTAAGCTTGATGCTGTTTTGTTATGGAACATACATGTGCTATAATGGACAGGTGATGTAGCCAGAGATTGTTCTGTCACTGGTGGAGGGCCTGCAATGGAACAACCAGTCATGGCCACTGAGGAATTCCTGGAGAACCTAGGGACATGACAGCTCTCAGGCATCCATCACACCATACATCATGGAGGTGGGTGCCACAGTGTTCACAGCAGAGGAGCGTGCAGGTAAACTTACTGTGATCACCATTGTAATACTGTAGCAGTCATTCTTTCAGGCTGTACATACCTTTACATGGGTGTCAGGTCTATGTGCTGTGGGGGGGGGGGTTAGCTCAGATCTACAGTCATACTCAGAATGTCAGCAGTACATCAAGTAACACAGTAACTACTGTACATGTGGGATATATGCAAGTGTTACCTTGTTGTGCTGCAGCATCTGGTGGTACTGAAATTACCTCACTCTCACCTTTTTACAGGTCTGTCAGGAGTTGTCCAAGGCCATGGTCCTTCTTCTGGAAAGCTTGATACTGTATTGTTATGGAACATACATGTGCTATTAAGGGTGAGGGCCAGGATAATACCCTTTTTACAGGTATTGTGTATAACCAGAGTAGACTGTTTGTATGTTCCAGGCTGGAACAGTTACCTAAGTTTCCTAAAGTGGGTAATCACATGAGTGTAGGTGAATGAGCAGAAACACTTTTGCAGTTATAGTTCAGAGCGAATAGGCCTCCTGGTGTACATGAAGCAATTAATCCAACATGCCTTGTACATACTGAAAGGTCAATGGTACATACCTTAGGCATTGAAACTTGTATTTGTATATATTTGTTAAGATAGGTGTACTGGGTTTTATGTGCTGTGTTATCAGCTATAGTGTCATATTGCATACCTAAAAGGTACATTGTACTAGCCAAGTGTCATGTGATTTGCCTGATGTACTTGTTATAAAGGCCTGGAGTCAAATGCGTATGTTGTTGTGAAAAGAATCTTGTTCATGAAAGCAGAGATAAGAGGATGTAAGACTGGTAATGCAGTTGTGGATCCTCATTATTATGACTCTTTTTGGATTTTCTATACATAATAGTGCAGGTAGTAATGTACTGCTTTTGTCTTGGTTTCCACAGGTGATCGGGGAAGGTTGGGGTCCCTCCCACATGCCACCTGATGACAGTATCTCTTCAGACTATGATGATGAAGGTGGCCACAGTGAGGCACAAGTGAGGTTGTTGGGGGCTGGATCTGTCCCAGAGGTTAACATCCCTCTTCTTCCCCCATTGTCACCGCACACAGTCAGTATGCCCACACATGCCCAGTCCCCACGGGCTTCATATATGGGACACTCATAGGGTGGAGACATTGAATAGGACAGTGTGGCAACCATGGTATCAGTGAGTGTAGACACTGGCCATAGCCAGAGAGCTGGTGAGGTCCCACACAGGTAGATTAACAGGGGTACTCATAGGAGGACTGCTGTCCATCCACCACCTGTTTCAGGTGTCATATCACGGGTCACTCAGAGCATGTTTTGGGCAGCCATGGAGGCACAGGCATGTTCTGAACAGAAGACCAGATGTCTGCTTAGGGTTATGGATGCAGCACAGTCTGACATATGTGACTGCCTCTACTGCATTAGGGATACCGTGGAGTGGTTCACTGATGCAGTGGACAGATGGTGGGCTGAGACAGTATCTGTCTCGGGCCACAAATTGTCTGTAATGGAGTGTGTGGTTGAAGTTGAGCGTAGGACCCATGGACACAGGTCAGCAACCCCATCTGCTGAGACTCTATGTGGCAGTGCACAATTACGCTCCTGCCGTGGCAGTACAGCCAATGCTACAGAGGGGAGCATGCTGTCCACACCACAACATGGCAGGCCATGGGCATGTGGTCCTGGGTGGTCCCATGGGGGGACACAGTCCCAGCAGACAGCAGTCACCATCAGGTTACTAGCACCATGTCTGACCTTGGGCATGGTGGTGCCAGTGTAACTCCTAGTGGAGCCAGCTCCCGTGTTCAGGACTGGAGATGGTGAACTATCAACTCTACCATGTATGGTCCACAGCTGTCCAACATACACATGTGTAGGGCTAGCACTGGGCTCTACTGTGTATACGGACATACTCACACACCATTGTCACATGCAGGTCAACTACAGATACACACCACACCTCTCCATGCCCCATCTAACCCACTCCCTTCCTGACTCACACACATGCTGTCAACCATTTGGGCCAGCCTAGTCCTCCAGCACCCCCACACATCACCCTGTGCAAGTGATGATGCCTGTGCCACATCCTGTCATCTTTCCCATCGATGCAGGGGAATGAAGTTATGTGTCTGATGCACAGGGTGCTCAGGGTGACTCTGTTACTTGACATGTACTTGTGTAATGTGTTTTTATTTTGCATGTCACTTGTAGTGGTCACCAATATATACTGTATACTGGCATGTGTCATGCATATGCAACATACTTTTTTCGACCTTATGCTGTATGATGTTGTATTGGCAGTATTGTCACACAATGACAGGTATGTCACATATCTGTGTGTGTTTCTGTTGCAAGAGTCTGAGGAGAGAACCTATGGACACATGGCAGCAGTGAAGTGGCACAGCATGGCATGGCAGCACAGTAGAAATATGACTTCAGCAAGGTACAGTAGTATAAGTGCCTGGCTCCATAAGTTCACATCTGTATGGCAGTCTACGAAGGACAATGGCATTGGTCATTGTACTCATGCATTCATAATTTGTGAGAAGGTCTGCTACAGGGCAAGGCATGACCTTGCTGGTGTGCATATGCTGCCTATCTGTAGGGAGCATAGTAGATGGATGACTCACTATAAGGACATTCACCTACTAAGTGACGTTAGTGCAACATGCTTGTTTGAGAGATTTGTGTAGCAGACATAAACACACCCTTGAAACAGACCCTGCCTAATGGTACACAGAGCACCTCAGTCCACCTCAGCACATGCTATCTGTTTGATTGGCTGGGCAGCTGTCAACTCAAGACACAGGATCTGCTGGAGTCCCTCTTGAACTGGGGCAATATGTGCAGGTCTTGTATTGAGAGGTATACAGATGTTTCTGATTTTAAGGGCTGTATGGCCATTATGCTAGTTAAGTTTGCATGTGCTATGGTCCCATAACATGATGTATACTGCTGTAACAGCCTCACACACAAACATGGCCACAGTCAGTCTAGCGCCACTTCCACTTACTGCATACAGGACACACCAAGGCACATACATACTGCAAGTTGGCTGTATGTAGATTACAACACTATGAACTGGTACACACTGCAGATCACAGTGCGTAATGCACACAGCACAACTCATGTCTGCTAGTAATTTTGGTATAGAACATATAATACATGTTGATATAAACAAGCCTTGTCAGTCATTTGGGGGGGGCAACATCATTTGCTACAAATAAAATGATGCAAAACCCTACCTATGTCTACTTAACAGTGGCTACCATATGTATGCCACATGAATATACACACACCATGTTGGCAGAGTGGGATTAGAACCCCTACCTATCTAGTATTACACACTATAGGTCATAGTGTTTATTGCATGTGCCATGGTTTAAGTTTTACTACTACACTGTCAGCTTGGTAGTCTTAAGGTGGCTGACATCAGCAAGCCTTGTAGAATAGGGCAGTGTGGAAGCCAGCAGCAAGTTACATGCCCAAAAAAGTGCATAACCATTGTAGGTGGATAGCTCAAGAGGGCATGTCTGTTGTTTTGCCGGGTATACACACACAAACACACATTTGCACTAAGCAGCTTGGAGTGAGATTAGAACCCCATACCTATCTAGTATTACACACTATAGCTCATAGTATTTATAGCATGGACCACTGCTTAACATTTGCTACTACACTGTCAGCTGGTAGTCTTAATGTGGCTGACATCAGCAGGCCTTGTAGAATATGGCAGTTTGGAAGCCAGCAGCAAGGTACCGATCCAAAAAAGTGCATAACCATTGCAGGTAGACAGCCCATGAGGGCATGTCTGTTGTTTTGCAGGGGTACACACACACACACACACACACACACACACACACACACACACACACACACACACACACACACACACACACACACACACACACACACGCACGCACACACACACACACACACACACACACACACACACACACACACACACACACACACTCATGTACAAGTAGCCTGGAGTGAGATTAGAACCCCTACCTGTCTAGTATTACACACTATAGCTCATAGTATTTATAGCATGGACCACTGCTTAACATTTGCTACTACACTGTCAGCTGGTAGTCTTAATGTGGCTGACATCAGCAGGCCTTGTAGAATATGGCAGTTTGGAAGCCAGCAGCAAGGTACAGATCCAAAAATGTTCATAACCATTGCAGGTAGACAGCCCATGAAGGCATGTCTGTTGTTTTGCGGGGGCATACACACACACACACACACACACACACACACACACACACACACACACACACACACACACACACACACATATATCAAGTGAGCTGCAATAAGATTAGAACACCTACCTATCTAGGCTTACTACAGATCACAGTACGTATCGCATGCACCGCAGATTAAGTCTGTTGTATATGTGATTGCAGGCACAGTGCCTGTGCAATACATACACTAGACTTGTGTTGAACAGCATCTGTGGCCTGCAAAGTGATATTGGTTTGTACTGTTATCTGCCTGCATCTAGTATCCTAGCAGTGAGATAACATATGTTATCCTAGCTATGTATGTACAGTTACAATTATGGCCATATGTGGCTGCTTGCAGTTAGATAGGCAACACTGTGCGCATGTACACTGCCCTGTCCATATGTGCATTGGCACCATTATACATTACACTACCTGTTCACCTGTGTCTGTCTATGTGGTGACAACCAGCAGGCATAGGGGTCTGTAGGTAAGTGGATTATATACTGTTGCACCCTTAGTTTGGATCCTTTGAGTAACATTATGGCTGTGTAATGGTGCAGTTTACTCACCATTATTAGGGTATGTTGGACAATGCAGACATCCACACACATATTTCTGTATATAACAGGGATGTATATGTAAATGTAGCTGTATGTGTGTATATGTATATGTACTCTGTAGATATATGGGGGGAGTCTATGTATCATTTTCATATATTTAGCTATTTATATCTGACACTACATAGCGATATATATAACTATGCATGTGAGAGACAGATACTGATGTATATGTCTGTATGTATAGACATTTATACATAATAGATCATGTCAATGAATGGCCAACAGAATTGTGTTCATTTTTACTAAGTGTACGGGTATGCCCAGTGGGACTGTCAGTACTTATAATGTGAGTCCAGGCCACACCTATCTGTATTCCAGTCCAGGATTTTGTATGTTACAGACATTAACATCTGCCCATATTTCTGCAGTACTGCACTTCACTCAAAATGTCCACAGCATTCCCCAGCGGTCTGCTGTACTAAATATGTGACCGGAGTTGGTAATGTTACAACATCAACTGACTGACAGTCTGCATACCTCGCAACTGTCCTGATTTTCACAGAATGTCCAGAGTTTTGCCCCATATGTTTGGTCTGTTCCTCACACATTTGTGGTCTTCTGCTGCTTTATTCTATGTTGACATCAATACATTCTACTCACTACAGGCAAACAGTTGTGTGTCAGGCTTTATATCAATCAGAATATGTGTACTACTGCAATACCTTTACTTCCAGCAAGGTTTAAGTGACCAATATTTAAACTCTGTTGGGCCTTTGTCCCTCTAATCTTTCTGGCTTTGTTAAGATTTCTTGCACTGAGAGGTTGGGCTGTAATCAATTTTGTGAAAACACCAACATAGTATTATTTCACATGCAAAAGATGTGAGTAATTCCAGATTAGAACCATCAATACCATCACCTATGCTAGGTTCCCCAAGCCACTGAACCACGCAGGTTGCTAAACAGAGAGGGGTCATCCATCACAGCTACATACATACATTGTTATCTTGCGTGAAGAGAGAAATACAATGTGTAAGCGCTATCTATGTTACAACCCTGAGATTGCCTGGTCCAGTGCTATACCATAGCTGATTTTCTGTTAAAGCGGTTGTATGGGTACACCACTGTATTGGGGGTGGGGGGACACCAGCACATAATCAGCTTGGGTAGGCAGTAGTCCAAATATCATGTGTGCCCACTGTTTATTATCTATCTTGCCTGATGCCATTAATTTTCCAACCATGAGGCCTAGAGATTATTAAGGAACACTTACTATTGGACTGGGTATCAATTGTCCCATGTGGATGTTAACTCTGACCAAATAGCCCACTATATTTTCTTGCATAACAGCAACAGATCCACACATATGATACCTTATTATAGTAATCCTTCCAATTAGTGCGTAGGGTAGAGACCTTGAGAATGCAGCAGTTGAGAAACCTGTAGTTCAGTGTTGACTCTGTGTGATGCAGGTGGTACACAGCCAATACATGGGTAGGTACAGGTTGTGCAGGTTGCCTGGCATCAGCTATTTTATTATATGTATGTGAGTGGGAGTAAGGTGCCAGTCCCTGGGGCCCTTGGTTGTCAGTGTATGTGCTATGCGTTGTCTCTTAGCTAATGCCAGGGCATACTGGGTCAGCCTACAGGGACATCATCAGGAGTCCTCCTGTGACTATGGTTTTGGTGACCTAGGCACTGGTGAGGAGCTGTGTATCCCTTTACTTTGCTGATCCTGCTGCAGCTGCTTCCGCAGGATAATATCATGTAGCATAGCACATACTGTGAACATATGTGCAAATGTGGCTGGAGAGTACTATAGAGCTCCACCAGATATATCAAGACACTGAAACCATGACCTCAGAAGGCCAGACACATGCTGTATGATGTTCTTAGTTTGTGCATGTGCCTCACTATGGTATTGTTCCGTGGGTGTATCTAGATTTTTGATGGGTATCATTATCCACAGTTCCAGTGCATAGCCAGCATCCCACAGAAAATTGCTGTGTGGGATGTTCCCCCTAGCAAACATCTCATACAGCTGTGATGCATGCCAGATATGAGAGTCGTGATAGCTGCCAGGACTGCCAGCATGCATATTCATGATAATGCCCTGGGCATTGCACACGACCTGGCAGTTGAAGGAGCGGTACCCCTTGGGGTTGATGTAGATCCTACCCTCCTCAATGGGTGGTGCCTTGATGTGTACAGTAGTGAAATCTATGGCACCCAGTACCTCAGGATAGTGTGCTACATGGTAGAAGAGTTGCATATTGCTCGCCCTTCCCTCAGAGTAGAGGGGAAAATAAATGTGCTCACTGGCATGTGATAGCATGGTATCCATGCAGTGGTGGACTACCCTGGATGCTGATGCCTGTGAGACCCCCATCATGTCCCCAGTTGGTCATTAGAAGGTACCTGTAGCTATTATCCTAAATGCTATACATACCTTTGTTTCCCCTGGAATGGGTTCCCCTCTGTTGGCTCTGGGACTGAGTTCAGGGTGGTAGAGCTCAGAGAGTTCTTCTAGTAAGTCTGTGTCTACCCTGTAGCACTCTACAATCTCCAGCTCATATAGCTTCTGGAAGGTTGCCATGGGTCTAAACACTCTTCTCCTTCTCTGCCTAGGCCTATTGTCAGCAGCAGCAGCATTGACTTTGGCATCTAACACATACAAATGTAGCAGACCTGCAGCAGCCCCTAGCATTCTTTCAGTTAAAATACCTATGTCTGTACTCTAGTGGTGCAGAGTACAGGGGAAAAATCAGATTGTAGGATGTATGCATACTTAATAGTTTTCTACTGTACGTGCTGCCTGCATGATTGGCTTCCTATGATGCAGTGCATCTGCCTAATATATCATTGATATCATTTACTGCCCTAATTGAAGTTAAGCAATGATCAACACTAATTAATACATCATTGGCCTGTTAGATACTCTGAGCACTGTAGCACACTGCGGAAATGTGAGCCCCATAGGTAAACATGCTTAGCAGTCAGTGCACCCCTCCAAACTTCCATGCTCAGGACAGCAGCATGCCACTCAATCATGTGGAAACACACTCCCCATAGGTAAAGAAAGCTTAGATGTGAGTACACACACACCCTCCGGCTTCCACGCTCACCATGGTGGCTCTCTGTGCAAACAGACACAGCTAAGTTCCAATAAGCATAAAAGTTATTGGACACAACATCTCTTGATGTCATCTATCTCCTCTATGGACACCAACATGGTTCTCTGCCTACACTGACGGGATATACGGATATGGTTATCCCATTATGCTATTCAGTATCTCCACCTCATTTGCATAGGGATCCATGCTCCCAGCCTGGATACTACATGCTTCCACATTAGCAACAGCACTAGTACACCATTGTAGATACTACATGGAGGGTCTTGTAACATATTTCTGTCTCATGTTATTAATATTTGTTTTTTTCCAGTTTTTTTTATAAGGCATGTTTGCGCATTGTGGCAGGCCATGCAAGCATGCTAAGATTATTAAAAAAAAAATTATTTTCATATATTTACTGTAACATTTTATTACACAAAGTGGATAGTTTTGCTAATATGTGTGTCTGCTATGATATTTCTGTGTAATACCTACATTTGTACAGCCCCTTTTGTCTGTCTACAATCCTGTACACCAGGGGCAGCTCATGCAATAGGACTACAAGACTGCAGCCCCCCACCTATAATTTCCCCATTCCTCCCACCGTAGAACATATAAAAATAAAATTAAAAATTTCTGGACTCCGCGCATGCGTGCTTAGTTCCTGACTGCTGTGTTAGGCAGACCAGAACTCCACGCACACATGCGTTCTCTTTCCTGTTAGGCAGTCCGGATAGGGAAGGCAGGAAACTCTGCCCTTCCAGCCCAGAGGTCTGTGTGGTCATGACAAACTGGAAGGTCACCGGACTGCATCACCCACAGGCTGGAGGGCTGCGTGGACCATTATGGAGGACAGAGACAAGTGATCTGGCTGCAGGATCACTATGGAGGACTTAGCTGGGCTGCTGCAGGATCGCTACAGAGGACTCAGCTGGGCCGCATGGAGGAAAGAGACAGGTAGGGTGTTTATGGAGGACAGAAGTGTGTGTGTGTGTGTGTGTGTGTGTGTGTGTGTGTGTGTGTGTCTGTGTAAAATGCCCCAGTTGCTACATGGTGGTGGGTAGAGAATAAGGCTTGAACCCTGTACCTTGGGCCCAAGTGACAAGAGCCTGAATTCCCTACCCACCACCATTTGTAAAACATTTGCAGATTTTTGCCTCATATTTGTTCTGTTCCTCATAAAATCTGTGGTTTCTGTATTTTTGTTACTTAACTCAGCCAGTAGTGCAGTGGTGCAGTGGTAGCATTGTTGCTTGACAGCTACAGGTTGTCTGGTTTGATTCTTGGCTGGGGTGCCTTCTGTGTGGAGTCTGCATGTCCTCCGTGGGTTTGCTCTGGTGTCCTCAGTGGATATTTGTCCCTATTTTATGGACTGTATTCCCCCATTATTGGCTTTGTCCAGGTTTTATGTGCCAAGGTTGAGAGCTATGATGATAAATGAACTCACTGAATATGTTTGAAGGCTGTATTCCCCCATTATTGGCTTTGTTCAGGTGTTTTGTGCTAAGATGTTGACTACTATGGTGAGAACTGAATTCACTAAATGGTAGCCATTTAAGTTTCAGTCTTCTTTTCTTTCATAAAAATCGATGATTTGGCATAGTGGTGTGTTGCTCTGACTGTTTTGCACAGGGTCCTGGGTTCAATACTTGGTGGTGAAATGTATGGTGGTAACACAGCATTTTATTCTAGCAACTTTCCAACATTATACAAGCAATGTTTAAAATGTGTCCCTGTTTTTTGGGTTTTTGTCCCCCCCCAAATAAATTTTGGCTTTTTCCAGATTTCTTGTGCTGCAATGTTCAGAGATACAGCTGAGTGTCGAGTAGATTTTACAAGGAGCTGAGAGCTGCAGGGAAACAAATGTTTAGTGCTGCTTATGTCAAGTCTGCTTACATTGTTAATAGCACAATAGGTAGTGTACTTGTTTTTGATGCAGAAGGCTGTGGGTTCTACTCCCACAGTAGATAGATCCATTGCTGATACTGTACTCTGTTGTAAAGGGGATGGATGCTGCAGTCCTCTTTGGCGAAGATACCTAGTAACTATGAACCTGTTATCAGTTTGCCATCTATTTCCTATTGTGATATTGCTAGCTTATCATTTTTTAATGCAACATAGGCAATTTATTCCTCAAAGGCAACAGGTACTTTATTTGTAGATGAAACAATGACATATAAAGTTGTTTGCTAGCCATAACCTCTTCATTAGTTAACATATTTCTTTAATGTGAAATTATTTAGATGACTTTTACTTCTTCAGAGACCGTGCATATTTACTGATACTGGTGGACTGTAGAAGTTTGAGTAGACTTTTATGATGGAAATGTTCTGAATTGGGCAGTTTTGTCATTATTGGTGCATGCATTTTGTTTCATTGTTTCATACTGGAAAAATGTTCAAAACAATAAATTTAAAATGCCCTCTAACAGCTGTACTGTATTGTACAAGGAATATAATTTAATACAGTCAGGAAGGTGTATCAAAGAGAATGTGTATGTTTTGTGTTCAAGGGGCTTGTGATTTGAAAACAGCCCAAAATTAATCTTTATCTGCCACTGGAAAAATCTATTTTCTTTGAATGTGGGTTTCAATGCTGTTTCAATGAATGTACATTTCAAGGGCAGAGAAGTTTTAATGCTAAGTCTATTTTCATTGTGAGACTGCATTGCTTTATTTAGCAGATATCTATTAGGGTTTATGCTGTAAAATATAAAATAAAGCTTTCAAATGAAATCCATTTCATTGCAGAAGTAAAGCAGTATGCACATTACAGTGTTTATGGCAAATGGGGTGAAATATCCAAGGAATGGGACATTGGAATGGCTGCAGGGGGGATGTTCCATTCGACCATGATTTTGTGAGGGGGGGGGAGAGGCCAGCAAACTCAGACAGCCCCGGATGAACTATACCACTCAACTGTCCAGAATTTTGCAGAATTAATATATTTGTGCTTCTTATTTTTGGTTTGTTCCTCATAAAATTTGTGGTTTTCTGCCAAATCTTTTAGGAATTAAGTCACTAAATAATGACAGACATTGAGTTTCAGACGTCATAACCTTCAGAAAAATGCATGCTAAAGCAGGACCTGTTATTCTATCAAGTGTCTTAAGTTTATACAAGAGCAATTTTTAGTACTGTTTGTATGTTCCCCCAATATATTTTGCCTTGTCCAGATTTCCTGCATTAAGAGGTTGAGAGGTACTTGCAAGTAAATTGCCTTATAGAATTAGGAATCTCCAAACCTCTCAACTGTCTCCAATTTTGGCTCAAAATGTTGCTCTCCCCTAATAATCCCTCTGCAAAATGGCAATTTTGGAAGAAAATGTGGAGGGTTTACAATAATAAATAACTGTAATGATCAGAGTTATAGATTACTTTTATTTCAGAAATGCATATAGATGCTCTTATTTTGTCAGCTGCTCAAGTTAACAGTTCTAATTTTAAAAAGGTGTCCCTTCTTTGACAGGTTCCCAGCTGCATTGTGTGGCAATTTTATATTTTTGCATAACATATTTGATCTATTTTTCAGAAAATTCTGGTTTTCTGGCAAATTAGTAACAAATAATTAAAGATTGAAATTAGAAAATAATGGCAGACATTTGAGTTTCAGATTTCATACCCTTCAAAAATTCATACTAATGCAAGACCTACTACTATTCTATTATCTTTCTAAGTTTATAAGCGCAATATTAAAAATTATTTTTGGGCCTGTGTCCCACTTCTATGTATGGTTTTGTCCAGATTTCTTGCTCTGAGGTTGAGAGGTATGAGTGTCAGAGCCATCACAGTCAGCCAGAGACATTTCGAACTGTGACCTACTTATTGCACTCCACTCCCCATTGTAGTGGCTCTGGATGTGTCCAAGCAAGGTAAGGAGCAGTTATGCAATGTAAGTGTGCAGAGTATTCCCTCATACAAGGTAGACCACAAGTACGACTGTGGCTTTTCATCTGTCCTTGATTTTGGAGAATGTTCTGGTTTTCTGTCATATTTTTATACTGTTGATTTATGCTTCTTATTATTCAGAAAATGCATGCTGTTGCAGTGCCCTGTTGCTCTGTATTAATGTAGCAGTGCATTAATGACCATCAGGTAAGCTTGTCGGAGATTGTAAGATGCAAGTAATCTTTAATAAGCATACTGTTAAAGAATTACCAACATTGAAAGCCTTTTCATTGTTGCCATGCAGAGAATATTTATATAACTAGATAACGTATAAGCCTTAGGTATTGAAATGCATATGACAGAATTTGTAATAAAGGACAGGATTACAGTATTTTCAGAAGCTCATTACATTTGTTGGAGACTTGCAGTTATCTTTGCAGGCTTTACCGGTAAATTAAACAGAATGCCAATCTGTCATGTGTGGTCCATAACTTGTGCTGTAATCCTTTAAGCAATTTATCTTGAGCTTGTTTCTTGTTCACTGTTCATTTTTTACTTTGATCATGTGTTCTCCATGAAACAAGTAGATAGTTGTTGTCAGGCAGCAGGCCTTTTTTGGATAAGAAACATTTTTACAAGTCGGGATATCACAGAAATTGCTACTTTCAGCATGTTACTTGGTAATTTTATAAAGCTGAATATAAATTATAATTAGAACTGCAGTGCAAGGAGAAGTGGTTTGAGCTGAGTGCTGCTTGATTTTTTTTATATTTGATTTTGTCTGGCATTCCAGTACTGTATTTAAAAAGCAATTTATTTTTTCATGCCTCACAACCTTTGTGTTTCCATCTAGATATTAAGTAAGTTGTCATGTAGCCAATGCATTGAAATATTTTTTTCTTCTACACTTCATTTTGTCTTGATTGGACTCTCGTAATGACGGTTTGGCACCCAGGGCAGTGTATTTAATTAAAGTTCCAGTTGTGCTTTTGAGCATAGCTCCACCCCTTTCTAATTGGTCACACCCCTTCCCATTGGCCCTACCCATTCAGCTGTCTCCTGCAGCCCCCCTTTAATTTGAAGTCACCAGCCGCCACTGCTGTACACAACATTTTTCCGTGTACACTATGGACACTGACACGGGGTCTACAGAGCTGGCTATCTGCTTGCTGGATCACTCTATCTGCCTTATTTGCATGCAGTTCACTTGCTTATAAGGTGATTTGAATGCCACGGAAGTTTCCCTGCTCAGCAGTGCTTAATGAATCTAAAATTGTTTGCACTCGTGTTGGGAGTAAAAAAATGTTTAGGCTTTATTAAATTCCGCCATGTCTATTTCAACTGATACTTTTCCACTTCTTTGTATGTACACAATGAGGGAATATAAAATTCATAAAGTTAATGGTCTTACACACAAATATGTATTTCCCTAATTAATTTTGGTGTTTCTGTATAAAGTCATTATATAATGATTTAATAGGATTACAAGTTACATTGCTTACAGAAAATAATGTTAGCAATAGATTAAATACAGCACATTGGAATCAAAACCCTGGAACCAAAAGACATAATTTAGTAATGTATGTATTAGGTAGTAATGCCACAGAATAATTCACCTTACATTTATTTGTTGACATTTGTTTACTAGGAAAGCCCAACTATGAAAGTCCTTATTTTCAGTGGAAACCCAAGAAGAAAGCTCCAAAGTATTGCAAAAACATTTTAAGAACAATAATTTTACAATCTTCAAAAATAATACAACAAAAAAATCTACAGTTTTGACAATTATACAAAATTAGACATAATGAGAAAACATCGGTGAAGGATATATACAACTTATATGACAATGATTTTATATTTAGAGCATTTTAGCCAGTATAGATAAATTAATATTTTAGTATATAGACAGGCATTGCAATATGAAGTGGGAGAAAAAAAAACAGTGTTATGGCATATTCAGATAGAAAGTCAGGGGAGATAAAGTGACTGAAGTAACAAAGTGAGTGAAGAAGGGAGAGTAAGGAGGTGTAAGGTATAAATGGATACTTGCTCATATTAGGTTTATAGTCTATCCTGGGGATGAGCAAGAACAGAGCCAGATTTTGACTAGGATATGCTACAGAATTGTGTGCAGTACCGTTGCTTGGGAGGGGCAAGAGGGCAACTGCCCTGGGTGCAAAGAGTTGGAGGGGGTGCAATCTGGATCTCTCTTTAATACAGTACCAACTTTTAAAAGTTTGTATTGCATTTTCTGTCAAACCTGAGTAATGTACCTATAGTTCTTCGCGTGCGGTCTAAACTATAGGAAATGCAGCAAGCAGTTTTCTACAGTTTAAAAGTAAAAACAAAGCTTTTTTTTACTAAAACCTTAGAGCTGCAGTTTCTGGGCAGGCAGGCATGATGTACACAGTAGCAATTGTTTGCTACATTTCTGGCAAGCCATTTGCGCCAGTTTAAAAGACAAATTATTATTATTTTTTTTAATAAACTATGAGCCCAGCAGCACTCAATGCAGGAAAGGTATAAACTGTAGCAACTGTTTGCTACAGCTATAGTTTGCTACAATTAAAACGTTTTTTATTTAAATAAAATGGGAGTAAGGGCTCCCATGGCAGGGCACAGAAATGCAAAGTGAATATCTGGGGCATTGGGGCATGTGATGTGCCTTGTTGTTGCTCTTCAGTGGAAGAGCTGTGGTGGTGGGAGGTGTGTGGATCTGATTGTAATACGCCAATCACTACAATATAGTGATTGGCTTATTACAGTAAAGTTATTTTTTGTTTCTCTTTAGTGGAAGAGCTGAGGGGGTAGTGTACTGTTTTACCATACAGGTACAAGGTACTGGTTGAACCAGCTATGCTTTTGATTATGTGGAACAGAAATAATGCAGCATATATTACAATACTGTATATATGACATCATGCATATTATTTATTCATGCATCTTAGTGTAATGTTCTAAGCTTGTTTCCACCTTTCCTGTAACTAGTGTAGTCCAGGTACAGATTTGCTGTATCCAGGACTTTTTTGTAAGTTTCTGAGTCCCTCAGACCTTTCTGTGTTGGTGGGAAGCCTTCTAGCTTATCAGTGGGAGTGGTAAGCACAAGATAGCCTATCTACCACAAGAGGAGTGGTTTCTGGCCCAGAAATTGTAGTTTATTGTTCATTTGGGCAGTTTTTCCATCCCTTTCAACTTTTTGGTTTAAAAGCCCATGTGTGCATTGGTTTGCACTTGTTTAAGCTCTGTGGATCCAAATTTGGCATCCTGCAGACTACAACAGCAACAGGAAGGAGAAAGAAAGACTTTAAGTGCCTCCATTTTGATTTTTTCAGAATTTACTGCTTTCTGCACTTGTTTTAAGTTGTTTTTTAATTTAACTTCATTTATGTAAACTGTATTTGCTTTAATACTGCTACATACTCAAGTGTGCTAGCTTGCTTTGCATTTAAAGTGCTTTTATTGCTGTTTTACTGCTTTTCTGCAAAAAAAAAAAAAAAAAAAGTTCTAAGCTTGTTTCTTGCCTTTCTGTAACTAGTCTGGTCCAGATACAGATATGCTGTATTCAGGACTGTTTTGTAAGTGTCTGAGTCCCCCAGACCTTTCTGTGTATTTGGAGGGAAGCCTTCTAGCTTATCAGTGGGAATGGTAAGCACTAGATAGCCTATCTACCACAATCTACCACAAGAGAAGTGGTTTCTGGCCCAGCAATTTTAGTTCGTTGGCTGTTTGGCCAGTTTTTTTCATCCCTTTCAACTTTCTTGTTTAAAAGCCTGAGTTTGCATGGGTTTTTGCTTGTTTAAGCTCCGTGGATCCAGATTTGGCATTCTGCAGACTACAAGAGCTTTCTGCACTTGTTTTAAGTTGTTTCTTAAATTAACTGCATTTATTTAAACTGTCTTTAATACTGCTACACACTCAAGTGTGCAAGCTTGCACTGCATTTAAAGTGTTACTACCGTTTGAACTGCTTTTCTGCAAAAAAAAAAAAAAAAGTTCTAAGCTTGTTTCCCTCCTTTCCTGTAAGTCCTGGCAGTTTTTCCCTCCATTTCAACTTTGTGGTTTAAAAGTCCATGTTTGCTCAGGTTTGCAGACGTCGCAATGGCGCTCAGCTGAGGTGAACTATTACTGGTGCCAGAAAGTCTGCTCTTCAATTTTTCCCTTAGAACGTACTTACTATTTACTTCTTGCACTTCAGTTAGCTTAATCAACTAGCACTTTAACAGGCTTTAGTAGCATTTATTCTTGTACACTTAGGTGCTATCAGCACTAGCTATCCTATGTAGTAACAGCACCAGTACTTATTAGTTATGACTACCTTTCCAGCTATGACTGTAGGGCAATTTCCTGTGCTTTCTCCTGCTAGCCTGGTGCACTTGGGCATTCTGAGACAGTGTAGCAACTATCTCATTTACACAGACAACCCTTTCCTCTTACCACCCAACACTCATACATGTGAGAGATGCACTTATATCACTAAATTGGAAGCAGTGCACTCTCCAGCCAAGACAAGACTAGTTGGTCAAGAGGAAAAGGTCAACACTTGCAACTCACTACATGGAACACACAGCCCTCCAAAACACCAAGCATCACAACTCACACATGGAAACACAAACCATACACCCACCTTTGCAGAGGCTCTCAATAAAAATTTACCCAAACAATAGAGACCCCTGAGACAGAAGTGCACTCGACCACCACAACACAACACCAGCCTCAGAATACATAGCTGACCACCACAGTGTTCCCCTAAACCTAAGCCCTTAAGGCAGAACACTTTGCCCAATGTACTAATCATAGGAGACTCAATTGTGAGGCACACAGATATCCCACTCATTAGGCTGAGCAAGGAGATGGAGACAGTCAGTTGTCTATCAGGTGCCAGAATCCACACATAACACATTCACTCAGGTCATTCCACAACAAGTACAAATATGACTCAAGACACTTGCGGAAGAAGGTAAGTCCACTCCAAGTACTGTAGTTCATTTTCTTTAATGCAGCACAAGCAAAAATAATAAAAAATACAGAATATAAATTGAAATAGATGATAAAACAACTGTGAACACAAAGCACTTTTTGTCCCACCTGGTGGTGAGACGTCTTCAGGTAAAGGCATTCAGTAAAACCAGTGCATTTAAATACAGTCCATGGTGCAAACATGTTGTTATTCAGCCAATGGGTGAGGGCTATTCCCAACACACTGATGATGCTATGAGGGTCCACTGAATAAGTAATTACTTCCTTTAAGAGTTTCTTTCAAAACACCCTCTGGATTTATTAAAAGGCAAGTGAATATACACACTCTCTTGTCCAGTATTGTGACATAGTAAATCATACTCATAATATGCAAACATGCAGTTTTATTTATTTATTTTATTTTACATTCATTGACTGAGCTAGTCTAACTGGATATATGTCCATTTTCAGTAGAGGCCCGGGGAGAAATGCTCCACATAAAAACAAAGCAGAAAATTGCAACTACAGATACAGTTCACTTGTCAGACAAAACAGCTGTTTACATGGTAACATAATAATCATGATAGATATTTATTTATTTTATTTTTTATTTATTTAACATTTGTTGACCGGGAATGTCCGACTAGGTTCCACAGAGCCTGTTTTCAGCGGAGGCCCGGGGAGAAATGCTCCAGATGCATGTCTTTGGAATGTGGGAGGAAACCGGAGTACCCGGAGGAAACCCACGCGAACACAGGGAGAACATGCAAACTCCACACAGAAGGCACCCCAGCCGAGAATCGAACCGGAGAACCGGAGATAACAAACAAAATTTTTTTTTTTTAGGACCAAACAATAATAGAAGAAAAATGTATTTAGAAGTGTGTGAGACATTCCAAAAATAAAGTTGTATATACGTCACAGAAGAACAGATAATTATTTACAACCGTTATTTAAAATGTTTAAATATTTGAGAACCTTTTAGAAATATTGTTATTAAAAATGTTTGAAAATATTTAAAAATATAAATGTGTTTACTCTGTTTCTTGTATTTTTAAAGCTAAGAAACCTCCAGAGATGACTATCATGATGAATTATAGGACAAACTAGCTATGTCAAATATATAACATTGTCTCAGTACAAGCTAATACGCATGAACTTTTAACAGTAGTCAGTTTAATAATGCATAATTCAAATAGTGGGTGCCATGCCATAATGTATAGGCAAGAATGTTGTTTGTACTTCCATGTATCCATATATGTTACCCCAATATTTATATATATATATATATATATATATATATATATTTTTTTTTTTTTTTTTTTCCTAATGTTTAACTGTAGGATGCCATGCCATGCTGCATAAAACAGAAAAGTGTTCTGAACATTTTTATGCATTATTATTTTTATGCACCAGTGCATTTTACTTCTTCTTTATACTTCACCATTATGTTATATGCATTTTAAGACACTTATATTTTTACATATTTTCAAACATTTTTAACCAATAATATTTCTAAAAGGTTCTCAAATATTTAAATATTTTTAATAACTGTATGTTTGCATATTATGAGTATGATTTACTATGTCACAATACTGGACAAGACAGTGTGTGTACTCCCTTGCCTTTTAATAAATCCAGAGGGTGTTTTGAAAGAAACTCTTAAAGGAAGTAATTACTTATTGAGTGGACCCTCATAGCATCATCAGTGTGTTGGGAATAGCCCTCACCCATTGACTGACTAACAACATGTTTGCACCATGGACTGTATTTAAATGCACTGGTTTTAGTGAATGCCTTTACCTGAAGAAGTCTCACTACCAGGTGGGACGAAAAGCGCTTTGTGTTCACAGTTGTTTTATCATCTATTTCAATTTATATTCTGTATTTTTTATTATTTTTGCTTGTGCTACATTAAAGAAAAGGAACTACAGTACTTGGAGTGGACTTACCTTCTTCCGCAAGTGTCTTGGATTGTTGTTTAGTCTCCTACTTTTCCTGATTTTGTGTTTGTACAAATATGACTCAGTCATTGTCCATGTGGGTGTGAATGGCTTGAAACGTACATTCCTGGATGACATGAAAAGAGATATGATGGAACTCTCGGATTATGTGACCCAGGCAGGTATGACGCTAGCCCTGAGCAGTATTCTACTGTCATCAAGAATGTTACCACAGTACGAGCAGAAAATGATTGACTTCAACAAATGGCTAAGTTTCTGGTGTCATTCTAAGGGGATCCAGTATCTGTCTGCCTGGGATGACATGATCAACAGACCTCGATGCTTTGCCAGAGACGGCCTGCATCTGTCATCCCTGGAATTAAAGTTACTAGCTAAGGCTGTTGTTACCCCTATAGTGCCTTTTTTGGCAGTGTTCCAAAGACCAAAATTTTCCGTAACCACTACAAACAAATTCAATCTTAAGGTCATGCTGCTCAGTGCTAGAAGTTTAAATTTCAAGATGGGCTCATTTGAAGCTCTCTTCAAAAGGGAGAATATCGACATCTGTCCTGTAATGGAGACCTGGGTTAAAGAGGCAGAAAGCACCTCTGCACTCCCAGGCTACAACTCATTCCATACCTTTTGTCCCCAGAATACAGCCAGAAACTCCAAAGGCTGTGGTGTCTCCATATTTGTAAAGGATACACACATATCCAGACTGGTAGCCCAGCATAATGCATCCGAGATACTTCAGGTACAATTAACACTGGGTAAGATGGTGATACAAGTCATAGCCAGCCCCAACCATGTCCCTTGACTCTCACTCCAACTTCCTAAGCACCCTGGAATCTATCAAGGTCCAGCCCAATACTCTCATACTGAGTGACTTCAACTACCATTCCATCAAATGGGGAAACTATTCTAGTACCAATGTTTTGCCCAAAGCCAAGAATACATCATCCATGGGACCTGATAATATCCCTGACTGCATTCTTCATGAACTATAAAATGAACTGGAACCACACCTGTGTGCCCTGTTCAATCACAGCGTTACCTCAGGCTTTGTCCCTAATGAATGGTGTGCTGCTACAGTCATCCCTCTTCACAAAGGGGGAGCAAATACAGACCCTGGGAACTACCACCCTATTAGCCTGATGAGCCTGGTATGCAAAGCTATGGAGCACATCATCATGGACCTGCTCAACAAAGATATAGGCAATCTCCAAACTCTTGACCCCACACAGTTTGGCTTCATCAAGGGGAGATCCTGCCTGCTGAACCTGGTTGACTTCTGTGAGGCAGTCACCAAGGCTGTGGATGAGGGTAAGGCAGTCTGTACAGCCTAACTCGACCTGGGCAAGGCCTTTGATACCATTCCCCACTCAGGTATCATTGGTAAACTCACCAAACTAGGCATCAATCCTTATATCACTAGGTGGGTTGTAAATTGGTTCATGGACATGACCCGGAGAGTGAAAGTTCTGAACTCCAAGTCAGACTGCCTACCAGTCACGAGTGGAGTCCCACAGGGTTCAGTCCTGGGCCCTCTCCTGTTTAGCATCTACTTCTCAGAAGTCCAGGCCAATACAGAGGGACTCTGGCTGACCAAGTTCATTGATGACTGCTAGCTAGGCATCATTATCAACTCCCCAAGTGATGCAGACATCATACAAATTGGCCTTTTTGAGACAAATGACTGGTGTCAGAACCATGACCTTAAGCTTAACGCCAAAAAATGTGTTATCATTTCCTTTGGAAAAAACTCAGCTCCCACGAATTACCACATTGATGGGAGCCCACTAAACATTGAAGGGATCATAAGAGATCTGGGCACCCAGGTCGACAGCTACCTCACCTTCAACCACCACATTGCCACTGTGGTCAGAAAGTCCTTCTATGTGACACATCTTATAACCAAAGAGTCGCATCCAGAAAGAAAGAGGTCATCATCCCTCATTAGACCAATCATCGAATATAATGCCCCATTTGGCATGTATGTGACCAGACACCTACAACAGCTGGAGAGGCCACAAAAGTACCTCATAAATGGACAGACTTAAGAAACTTCAGCTGTTCTCAGTCTCTTATCATCTACTCAGATGTGATCTCTGCTCGACTTGCAAAGCCATGTCCGACACAGCCCTACTTGAAATGCTACACCTAAAGAAATCCCAATCTCCCCATGCCACACCCTCCAGAGATCACAACCTCACTACCACAATCAACAGAACATGCTGGAGGGACAGGTTAATCTCCCAAAGACTGCCTATACTCTGGAATAAGCTTCCCATTCATGTCAAGCGGAGCACCTTGCTGGCCCTCTTTAAGAGAAATCTTGATGAGTGGATGGTAACAGAAAGTTTACCCCAGGGATCACTCCAATTGCCCTAATGGACAGAGGCACTGTGAGCTAACATCAGGTGGTATGGTGTCAGGGAAAATGTTTTGGGCAATGCTTGTAAAGGCCCCAGGGCCATTAGCGTAGTACACACCAATGAACGTATGAACCTAAGTCTGTGATGTAATTGTGTAATAACTAAAAATAGTACCCATTTCAGGGCAGAACACATGTTGACAACATTGCTATAATTAATGAATGTGAAATGATTGCAGACCATGCATATTTCACTCATTTGAAAACAAAAAGAATGCTGGCCATGTATGCCACTGCAGCTGTGACAGGAGATGTGTACCAAGATATGCATTACAATGTACAACACCTACAGACTGACATAATACTTGTAAAATTTTCATTGCATTTGAACCCTGTATTGATTGCACTATAAGGGGATTCTTTACTTTAATAATAAGTTGAGCCACAAAAGTATTTATAGGGAAAGATTTTCCATGAATTATTTTTTGTTTATAATCAAAATTGTAGCTGACATGTGCCAAAGCTGATGGCAGTATCTTAGTGCATGTGTAGGATTTTTTTCAGTTTTTGCTATGGAAGGAGAATTGCCATTTTTCTATGATCATCACAGAAGAGCAACACTGCTTTATGCCAATGGCTGCACAACGAATGTCCACGAAAATGGCAATGAAAATTTTGATGCATGCATGTAACAGGATTGTGTTTTAAATAACATGATAATTATCTTGTGACAGTGAATGCGATACTGCACATGACGGGATGTGAATCCCTGCACATTCCAAGCATATTAAAATAAAAAGACAATATCTATGTATGTCACTGAAGGCGTGGCAGTACATGTATGGAAGCCTATATTGTTTTCTTTTACATATTCAAATATATGGTTACTGGGGGGTTGGTTTTGTGTTAAATCATTCTTTATATTTCACACCATATTCTGCAGCATGAGCAACACATGGGTTTTTCAAAATACTGAAGTGATCACTGTGGCACACCCTTATGTAAGATTATCATGGGTACTATCCACAGACATGAGGAAGTGTAAATTTAACATCAAATACTGAATGAGTGTGAGAATATAAGCTGTTACAGTTTGAAGCCAGACTTGTAAATTGCCCACTGTCTACACTTGGTATGAATTGTTGTCTCTATGAACAGAACGTTTTATTCGTTGTTAAAACAAATCTGACATTATTCAAAAGTGTAAAGAATGCATTGCTCTTACTGATGTCATTGGTTATACATGTAATATGCTTGTAGACGGGTACATAATGCAGGATGGACTTAAACCCCGCAAGTCAAAATCAGTCTCTTAATGAGTGTATGGACTTGCCATGCCCCAGATGAACTTATGTCACAGTTATGATTCGGTACTTGTGAGGTGATGGCAGGATGAGTGCATAAGAATGGAAATAAAATATGCACAGACTAATTCAACTATAAGATGATCTGAAATAATAAAATGGTAACAATGATCCTTGTAAAATCTTACAGATAAAGAAAGCATATCATATTTTCTGGAAGGCATTAGCTTAGCAGTATGGTTTTTTTTTTTTTTATGAAGTGATTACATGTGTGACAGTATATTACAACATTGAAATAATAATGTTAAGTTGTCAATCTCGCCTTCATTCTTGCTTGATGGGTTGTCGATCCCTCGCCCGACCGCACTTGCTAAGCTCGAGAGAGTCTTTTACCAGCTGAGGCCCCCGCGGCCCCTGTCCATGGATGCAAGGCGGTAAGTACCCAGATCCTGGGTTGCCTTGCAGCCTCCTCCTTTACCAGTTCCCAGGTAAGTGATTCAATTTTTTTAAATTATAAAAATTATTTTTTGTTAAAAACTTTTATTGTTAGTTATAAGTTAATTATTTAGATTTTCCTGACAGAAAATCCTGTCCTTTTTAATTTTTTAGTCAAATTTTACCCATACCATCCCCTTCCTGTGTGTTTGTTGTGTGTGTGTTTTTTTTTATTTTGTTTTTTAAATTTTTTTTTTTTCAAATTTTTGTTGTGTGTGTGTTTTGTTGTGTGTGACCTCGTCAGGAGAGGAAGACATGTGTTTAGGTTTTGTGTAGTGCTGACAGGCGATCTGCAGGACACTCTCTTCCTGGGGCTATTCCACACAGCCAGACCTCTTACCTAAAGTGCTATTTGTCATTCCTTCTCCTGGAGAGTCCTGCAGGCTGACGTCAAGGGCCGACTTAGGCAGGCTGCTCTAGGCCTATAGGGTCTCCATCAAAAGGGGCTGCCTCTTGAGCCAGGCTCAAATGTTCCAGATAAATCGGCTGAGCTCTTTCTGGCAGTGGTCGCTGCTGCGGCGGCGGCCTGATTTTCGTTCGACCGCTCGATGCTGCCGGCTGGAGCGATTCATCGCTCACAAACCACTTGGTCCGGCCGACACCCGATCGTTCTCGCCCTGACAACCCACAGGTGTCGGTCATGCTGGTCGAAAGCGACGACACCATGCACTGGGGTAACTGTATCGGCTCCGGGCCGTCTGCTCGAAACGTCCTATCGGCTCGTCGGCTCGACAGGAAGGCTTCGTAGGGTTCTCCGGGATCGTCCCGGCAAGAGGCTTCCATCCTCCTTTTTCTGGAATTCATACGGAGAGCTCGGCTCATCCAGGTCTTTGGAGCGGATTCAGCCGAGCCGATCTTCTCTTCTTCGCGGCTTCAGATCTTGACCTAGACCCAGTCAATGAGCAGAGTGTCAATCACATCCAGAGCCCCGTGTCAACACATCGTCAGTGTTCAGCGTCAACAGTCCACACAGATTTTACTTAGAGTCTTCAACTCTACCCCAGGCTTGGTCCCCACCCTTTGGAGTTCCTCTGCAGTTCAGCCTGGGCGGATACCCCTTCTGTTCCTGGAGGCTCTACTCTGTGGTTACTCTTGGACCTTCCTTCCTTTTCTTCTCTGTCTTCTCTCCTCTCTCCTCCGGTCAGTGGCTTAGACTTGGGGGTGAGGGGCATCGACCCTCCTCCCTCGGCCTTGGTCCCCTTCCCCGGTCGCTCCGCCAGCTTTTCCCCGGTGGTCTCGTGGTGGTGAGCTCCTGCCGACATCTGCCTCGGAGACCCTGGAAGGGGTTCTGTTCTTGCCCCTTAGAGGGTCAGCAGGTTCTCGGACCTGCCTGGGAGGGTTCGTAGCTCCTGACATATGTGCTGCTCACTGTATCTCTCCAGCAGTCTGTTCCGTAGCTCCTCCTCTACCCTTCCTGTGAGGATCCTCCTGATAATTTCTTCTATCAGGACCCAGAGATCTCTCCTCTCAGTTTCCCCATTGGGAATTTCCCCTTCTTCCGGCCTGATAGAGATGTTGATGGAGATCCTCCTACTCAGATCCCTAGGTCAGATGTCCCTCCCATGTTGTTGAGGACTCCTTTCTCAGACCTGACTGAACTCACTCTAAACAGAGGGACTCTGACCCCCCAACAGAGGATCTCAGGATGGAACAGCCTCCCTTAAACAGTGGAGAGCGGCCACCCTTATCCCTGGGAGGAGGGTGGCCCGTGGCCAGCTCCAGGGTTGTCTCGCAGTCCCTCCTGGCTCTCCTGACTCTCTAGAGCCAGTCTTATGGCCTCTCAGGCCAGCCTGCCCCTGATGCTCAGGGTGCCTGTCACTAGCAGTGTCTCATGATAGAAGCTTTTGCGGCCACTGCCGCTTGCAGATCCTAATTGCCCACTGTACCTCCAAAAAAGGAACTTAGGGATCCCCGCTCAAAAATTACCCGGATGTTTCCTCAGCGACCCATCCTATGTCATCTCCTAATACCATCATCCTTCACATGGACTGGAGGATGTTATGGGAAGCATTTGAGTAGTTCAGGATTTCCACAGAGCAGCTTTTCAAGATTAGGAAGCTGCCACTCCAGGAGCCTTCTCAAGGCTGCGGGATCCATCGGCTGCCTGTTATGCTGGGGATGGGATCCTAAACACTTAGGGGCTAAGTGGCTCAATTGCCAGCCTGGATGGATGGGATGAATTTTTTATGCGAGTTTAACAGGTGGCTCACTTTGATGGTCTGCGGATTGTGGCTTAAGCGTGAAAGCCAGTGGAAGTGTGCTTGACAGGGTCTTGAGGAGACGGCAAGATGTTTTCTTCACATTGGAGTCCGTTTTCCACCCCCTTCTAGAAAGACAGAAAAAGGACAGAAAGGTGGAAAATGGCGGACCGTTTTCCCAGACCTTCAAGCTTCAGTCGTGGTCAGTTTGCCCTAGAAATTGGTGGGTACAATAGATCTTCAGGATGCGTTTTATCACATCCAAAATTCACAGCTCCTCCATTTCTCTTCTCTCCCCGGGGGGGGGGTCCAGTCATTCAGTTCAGCCCCCCCCCCTCTCACTCACTCCCAGCCCAGAGTGTTCACCAAATGCCAAATGCATGGCAGTGGTCACGCTCAAAAGCTCAAAAGTTCCGGTGTTTCCATTATCGACTGTGACTGGCTCACAGTCAGCCACCAGGCATCAAGCCAGAAGACAAGCCAGGGAACACACAATAAGCCTTTGCATCTCCTTGGGCATCAAAAAGTCATCCTTATCTATCATCCTCTATTAGCCTGGGGCCTAAATACTTCACTTAAACAAACTGTTTGTTGTCGCTACCGCCACTTACCAGACATCAGACGACTTTCGTCATGTCAGGATCATTCTGGCCAACAGAAAGCCAAGGCCAAGGTACACAGAGTATTAGGGGTCTTAGGTCTCATGGCTGCGCTTCTTCTTCTTTCCTTTGGCTGCCGCCTTTCTCAGTTTCTCAGTGGATGGATCACACAATGGTCAATCATCAACCTACCAATACGTCACCGGACACCTGGTGACACAGACATAAACATGGTGGATCTTGGTGGATCACATCTCTCAGGTGGCAGGTAGGCAGATGTTCACTGTTGAGGATCACCACCGGCATCACCACTGACTCATGGTGGGGTCATTATCAGAACAGGATGATTCATGGGGCGTGGCAGCCATTAGAGTACCATCTACATATAATCATAGGAGATAAAATGCAGTGGAATTAGCGCTGTGCAGAGCAGGCGCGCTAACGCTGCAAGCCCTTCCATGCACACACAATTAACATGTCTGTAGTTTGGTATATCCAACAATGTACACACACATATGTACCCCCTTGTAGTCCTAGCAGCGACGACTAACGTGGTGATCTCCTCCTCTCATCGGTTTCTGTGCGCATCCTTCCTCGGAACCAACATTGCATTGTGATGGGGGATTGTAAGAGCAGAGCACATAGCTCTTCTCATCTCTCACTCAATATAGCGGAAGGCATTCTATAGCTGATTTTCTGGAATGGTGTTGCGATCGATCTTTACTTACCAAAACAAAGGCAAAACAGATGCAAAATAAGCATTCCCTCTTCTTCTTCCATCCCCCAAGCCAGCTCTGACCCAGGGATTGGCCCAGGGACCCCCCAGGACTTTCCATGCCTTCCCTCCCCTCCCTCAGCCCTCCAGGGGTTTGAGGAGCTGAAATTGATTGATTCTCATTGCCCTTGGCTGCCCTGCGTTTCTCGACAGGTTTGGCGTCCGCCCTCCATCATTTTCTTTTGTGCAGCCGTGGGTGTGCTCAGTCTTCCAGATTCGTTCTTCACATCACCACTGGTCAGCACTTCTCTCAACCTCAACCTCTCCCAGCTCTTTGCTCCACTTCCTTCCTTAGCCAGCCTTCCTTAGTTCTCTCACATTGATTAGACCCAGTATAGCTTCGCTAAAATTCTATTTAGGACGAAATTAAAATGGAAACGGAAACCTCTAGCAAATGGGGCCATGAATATTTCCTCCCTTTACTGCTGCCCTTCGAAGCAGCCTGGACTTCTTCAGAGATTTTTTTAAGGCCCAGGCTCCTCTTCTTCCAGTTCAATTGGCTGCTATTTCCAATTTTCAAATTTCTCGGATTTTCAAGATCATATGTCTATGTCCCATAGGCTCTGCAGGAGAAAATTTCTTCTTCCAATTTTTCACTATTACCAATCTCTCTCCTCCATCCTCCTCCTCGAGTAAGTGGCAATTCCTTTCTCTTCCCATCCTTCTTCCTGCTGCTTCCAGCTCCCTGAAATATCTTTTCTAAAAAAAAATTAAAATGGCTTCTTATAGGATACATGACAGGAGGGTGTCTGAACTTCATGCTCTTTACTCTATCTTTCTTTTCTATTTTTATTTTTGAAAAGACAGAGAACTTTTTCACTGGGAACTAACAAGGTTAGCTTGCCTAAGCAAAGAATCTAATCAATCATCAATCCTCAGATTTTCTTTTCCTTCCACCCAGAGAGCTGAAAGCTACAAAATCTGATGAACAATTTAGTCACACGATTGATTGGATAGAACAAAAAAAGAACAAAAATTTAGAAATCAACTTTTTGTTTCCTGTAATCGATAATAAAATAAAAAGGCCTTCCTGTTTCTAAAAGGACTGTGTCTAATCTCCTTTTTTCGGTCATCTCAGAAATTTATCTGCTCAGAAAAAAACTCTGCAAAAACAAACATTCACTTGGGCTAGCTACTTCTACAGCTACTCTGCAGCTTTTCTCCCAGACTTCCACTAGACACTAAGCGGCCACCTTCACTTTCCTCACACTTTTGTTTCATTTTACACATTACAAATTGTACTCCAGGGATGAGCCAGTTTTTAGTTTTCAGGAGCCAGTTCCGTTGTTTCATTTTCTCATAGGGTGCTGAGGATAGGGTCCCATCAACAGACAAGCAGAATTGAACAAGAAACTTTTGGGGTCCTAGTCCTTAACCTGTTCCACCCATATTTACGCTGTATGTTGCCTTTCTCTCATCCTTGGTCTCCTCCTTCCCCCTCCTGGACAGACCTTGTTATAAGCTTAAGTTAATGAATGTACCTCAGACCTGGTCCTCTGTCCATTGTCTTTCCTTCTTTCTCTTTTTTCTTTTTTTCCTTTGGATGTATTTTCTGCTTGTTTGCTTTACATTTATCAGGGTATGTACACTTACTTGCTTCTTGGATATGGGGCTGCCTCGGGCTGGTGGAAGTGTGAAAGTGACTCTTAGCAGGCCGAAGTCGAGCCGGGGGATCGGCTCAGAACCCATCAAGCAAGAAAGAAGGGAAGAGAACAACACCAACATGGAACGGTGGGTACAGTACCTTATTTCTCCATATGACGAGTCACACACCGCACCTATTGCACTGTAATGGAGTTCACATATCATCAACATGAAGAGCCATTAAGGAAGTTACAGGGAAATCAACCTTCTGACTTCACTTTTGTCCAAACTGATTCACGCTAATGCCAGCTCATTTGCTAGGACAATGGCTAACACTTTGTGCCTGCTTAGAGATTTACTACATTTTTGCCATTGGCAAGAACTATCCCTTTCTAAGGGGCATCAGTGACCAGTGAGAATGCGTTGTATGTGCTGAATACATTGATTGAACATGAACACCCATAATTCTTTTGTCCATGTCTCCTTTGGTGCTACTTGTGTAATTTGCCTCTGTAACATTTGCTAATGGTAGTGACAGTGGTTAACTATGTGATGTCCATGGTGATGGGGGTTTTAGATTCAAGGAGATGCAGCAATGCCTGTCTACTCAAGACTGTCATTAATACAGAGTTAGTACCAGTGCATGACAAGCTTAGCCAGTTAAGGAGTCACAGAGGCAAAATTAATAAATATATAGGTATATAGGTTCATAGGTGTGTATTAGGCTAATGGCCCTGGAGCCTTTATAAGCCTAGCCCATAGGATTACCCTGGCATTGTGCCACCCAACCTTAGTTCCCAGTGCCTCTGTCAAGTAGAGCCACTGGAGTTATCCCCGGGGTGAATTTTCTATTTCCCATCCACTCATCAAGATTTCTCTTGAAGGGGACCAGTGAGGTGCTCTGCTTGACATGTATGGGAAGTCTATTTTCAAGCAGAATCAATTGCACTTGCAAATAGTTTTGCTCCTGTAATAAGTAACTTGTGTTGCAATACACTATTAAGACATGTGTATGTTTTTGTTATTATTTGATACTGAGTAAATTGTGTTAAAGGTTAAAGTGTATGGGAAGTCTATTTTCAAGACTGAGAGAGTATTTATTATAAATTAATTCAGAGTTATGCATTTCTAAAAAGATGACACCTTTCCTGGATTAGAACCCTGCACCAATTGCACTGAAATGAACATCATTAACATGTTATATTAAGTAACCACTTAATGAGAACAGAGTCAATTGCACTTGCAATTAGTTTTGCTCCTGGAATAGTAACTTCTGTTGCAATACACTATTAAGGCATGTGTATGTTTTTGTTATTATTTGAGACTGAGTATATTGTGTTAAAGTGAGGATAGGAGGGAGATGAGAGTGAACATTAAGCAGAAGGTACAATGAAGATTTAGATGGCATACTCCTAAAATACACGTAAAATATTAACTGTGCTATCTTTGACCATTGAATGTGTTAAAGCATGGCATACCTCCATTCCACTGTTTCCACTGTTAATTTTACAACAGATTTCTCAATGTATCATTCTTATTATTAGGAATTTTGACTCAGGTTTGGAATGTGTGTACAGCCACCTCACTTACAGTTTAGTTGACAAGGCCGATATATGGATGAAACTTCGATCGTATTTCCCAATGTGTATAACTTAAACTTATTTGTAACAGTTACCTGTGTGACTCCCTTTTTAAAGTGACTGTTTTATTAGCATTAAACTTTAAGACAACATTGACTGATGCTAATACTAATGAGGCACACTTAGAAGGTATTAGCTTGCCAAAATTTTAGTCCCCCCTCTGTTGGTGTTCAAGCATGTGCACAGCATCATGTAAACTGCACCACAATGTTCACCTCATTTGCTCATCATGCAAATTGAGTGATTCAGAAAGTTTTATGAGGTCATACCCAAGTAGCATACCCAGTGTGCCCAGAGGGGTTTATCTACACTTTTTGAGTATGACGTGTGGAAGGGCACTTCCGTCACACTACAGTAGAGTATCTTCTTCCCCTTGTGCTAGAGGACAAAAATTATCTGACAATTACTGCAGAAATGCATAGCTCATTCATAAATATTTAAAGGTAGGTTTTCATTCATTCAGCTGTATCTTTGTACAATACTGATATTTATTTATTTATTTACATTTGTTGACCGGGAGAGTCCGACTGGACACAGGTCCATTTTCAGCAGAGGCCCAGGGAGAAAAGCTCCACATTAAGTATTATTTGCATTATACAGTTAAAAAACATAGCATTTAAATATAGACATTAGTCCAGTTAAGGACACAAGACAAGAAGAAAACAGATTTAAAACAGCTGTAGAACATAGTACAATTTTAAAATATGGTGACATATACTAAACATGGTTACAAATGTAGCTGAGATTCATCAGTGAACAATTGATACAATCTGTTTTTGAGGTACATAACAGCCATTAGCAGTTGTTGCTACAAGAAGTTAGTATTATGTGGTAGGTAGCTGGGAATATGAGTAGCCAAGCTTGCTAAGAGTAGGTTGTTGATAGGGGGCTGAGAGAGGTAGTGGGTGGGGGGGGTTGCAAGGGCATATCTGGCAAGTTTTGAAGTGTTATTTTAGTAAGGATTTAAAGTGGGTGCAAGAAGTTACAGAGGTAATTGAGGATGGGAGGGAGTTCCAGAGTTTGGCTATAGTGCAGGAGAATAATGCTTCTCCAGCAGAGTTAATGGCTCTAGTGACATGTAGGAGGTTTTTGTGGCTGGATCTTAGTGGTCTCGTGGTTATGTAGGGTTGGAGTAGATTCTGGAGGGATGGGACTTTTAGTGGTTGGTTTATTAGTTTGTGGGTGAGTGCGAGTTGGTACCATTGACAGAGGTGGGGGAGCTCTAGCCAGCCCAGTTCTGCTAGTGCGAGACAGTGGTGAGTACAGTAGGAAGCCCCTATGGTGAATTTGGGGATTTTGTTGTAGCAGGTTTTGAGCTTATTTAGATCGCATTGTCTAAGGTTAGTAAATAGTGGAGAGGCGTTAAGTAGGGTAGAGATAAGATGAGAATTTGCTTCCGAAATTTTAGCTGCTTTGGTAAGTAGTTGCTGATTTCTATATAATGCTCCTAGTTTTTTGTGCACTTTTTTAATGGTCATGGAAATGTGAATGTCAAAGTTCAGTTTATTGTCTATTTCTACTCCTAGTAATTTGGTGTGTTCTGTAGGATGGATGGTGGTGTTGTCTTGTGCTGTGATGTTAAAGTGAGAGCTGTCTAGGGTAAGTTTGGTGGGTTGGAAGATTAGTAATTTTGTTTTGTTTGGGTTGAGTATTAGTTGGGCATTGGATAACCAAGTTTCAATAGAAGAAAATGCCTCCTGTGTGACTTTTTGCAGTTCTGGTAGGGAGTGGGCTGTGCAGATGATGGTTGAGTCATCTGCGTATTGTATGAGTGTGCCATGTGTTGTGGCTGAGGCTAGATTATTGGTGAAAATAGAGAAGAGTAGGGGTCCCAGGATGGACCCTTGGGGAACTCCTATGGAGACTGGTAGTTGGGGGGATAGGTTGTCCTGCCAAACAACTGCTTGTTGGTGGTCAGACAGGTAACTCTGAAACCAGTTGATGACTGGTTGAGAGAAGGATAGGTTATTGAGAAGAGAGATGATTTGTTTGTGTGGGAGCATGTCGAAAGCTTTAGAGAGGTCTAGGAAGGCAGCTGAGGGGAGATAACCTGCATTTTTATTTTGTAGGATAGTGTTAGAGAAAGAGAGTAAGGCAGTGGTGGTGCTATGGTTAGGTCGGACACCATGTTGTGTGTTGGAGAGGAGGTTGTTAGCAAGGAGATGATCTGAGACTTGAGAATGAATGCATCTCTCTAGTATTCTGGAGAATGGCGAGAGAATAGCTATGGGGCGGTAATTGGTTAGATCTGTGGAGGGGCCTCCTTTGTGTAGAGGAATTATGTGTGAGACTTTCCACAGTGTAGGAACATAACTTTCTGACAGAGATCTGTTAATCAAGAGTGATACGGGGTAGGCTAGAGCGTCAGCTGCAAGTTGCATGTATACACCTCGGAGGTTGTCTGCTGCTAATCTGGTGGTTTTAAGTTTAGTTAGTAGTAGTTTTATTTTGGAGGTAGGAACAGGAGAGAAAGAGAAGCTATTTGGGAGATTGTTAGTTCTAGTTGATGGTGTGGGTTTATGGGGGGGGTTGTGTTGTCTAGCTAGTGATAGTACGGTTTGTGTGAAGTGATTGTTGAAAGAGGTAGCAATATTTTCGGAGTGAGTTAAGTTAGGAGTGGGTGTACTTACTTTACCTGGGTGGAGGATGGAGTTTATTAAGGACCAGAATTGTTTGGGGTTATGTTGGGAGGAGGTAAGGGCAGACAGGTAGTATTGGATTTTGTCCTGTTTTATAAGCTTTTTGGTTCTATTGCATAGTTCTAGGAATTTTTGCCTAGTAGAGGGGGTTTTGGTTTTGCGCCAGTTGTCCCATGCTTTAACCCTGTTTTTCATGTCAGATTTGGTGTTTTTTTGTAGCCATGGGGATTGATGGGCTCTAGTTCGGGAATGTTTTATGGGGGCGTGGTAATTAAGGATGCTTAGGAATGTTTTATTAAAGTAGTCAACTGCTTCATCTAGTTTGAGGTATTTTAGAGGTTGCCAGTCACAGTCCTTTAGGGATGAGATGAATGAGAGAGGGTTGAAGTTAGTTCTTTTGCGTATTTGATGGTAGATGATTGCTTTTGCTTTATAAAGGTGTTTTTTTAGTAAGAAGGTTGTGGAGTGATCACCGAGGCTGTCAGATAAGCAGCCTGCTATATATGACTGGGGGCTCTTATTGACTAGTATCCAATCAAGGGTAGTGTATTTGTTGGAGTTATTTATCCTAGTAGGTGACTGGACTAGTTGGGTGAAGCCATGAAGATTTACATGATGGGTTGGGTGGTTGGTAGAGCAGGATTGCAGTCAGTGTTGAAGTCTCCTAGAATTAAAGTTTCTTGGGGTAGGTGGTGGGTAGTCCAGCTGAGGAGGTTTTCAAGTGGAGGCATGTTGTGGCCAGGTGGGAAGTAGCAACCTATTATGTTTAGGGTTTTATTCTGGTTTATTTTAAGGTTGGTATATATTATTTCTTCCTTACCTATTTGGGGGGCTGCTAACTTTAAGATCTGAATGTCTAAATGCTGCTTAAATATTATAGCTATACCACCTCCTTTTTTGTTTAGTCGGTCTACTCTTTGTATATTGTAACCAGTAGGGAGGATTTGCTCATTAGTAATGTGTGGATTTAACCATGTTTCTGTAAGGATCACTACATCAGGGGAGTAGAAGTCTATGGCGGCATGGAATTCATGCACCTTGTTGCATATACTTCTAATATTTAGTCTTATCAGAAGGAGGTCGGTTGGCATTCTATTGGCTGTGATTTGGGAGATGTGGTTTGTAGTCTGATTATGAGGGGAGGGGTTGGAGATAGATGGACCAGGATTAGGATAGATGTCTCCACTGAGTGCTAGGTTGGATACGGATGAGATTATTAGTTTTATCAATTTCTGTATATGCTTGCTTATAAGGGAAGTTTTTTGATTGTGTTCTGTGGGTAATAGGTATCGCGGTATTTATTTCCTTTGTGCTGTCTACCTGCATTGATTAGCAATAACTCATAAAGGTTATCAGAAATGTCTTTGATGGCTGCAGTTCAACACACGTGTCTATGGCTATGATTAGACTGCCAGCAAAACAGTTTATAATTTTGTTTGTAGACAGGTATACAAATGTGGATCAGAAGCCAGTGGTGGGCATATCAAAATGTGTCTACGATTGTTGTCAATGTGAAGTTATTTGTGTTCTATTTTTATTGCTGCTATGCTTAGGAGGTGGCATGCCTGATAAGTAGGGATTCCTACATCTGTTAGTTATTTTTCTATGGGGGTGTATGGAGGTGGAGTTAGATGCATGCATGTGGACTTTAGACTGCTGGTTGTGTTCTTTATGGTACACTTATGTTTGTGTTTGGCTCTAATAAGCTGTTTCATGAGGATGTATTATTATATATTTCATAATTGTTATATTTTGTATGCTGTCACTGTGCTAACCTGGGTTTTGATATCTGTTTTTTAGTCTGTAATAACAGGGGTATGCCTCCTATGATGAGAGCTGTAAAGGGCACATCCTCATGCAATCCTAATTTCGCTGAGGCTGAGAATCAAGTGGTAGTGCAAGCTGTCCACCTTCATGGTGGATGGCTTCTTGCAGTGCAAGCCTCCATTAAGCTCTTCCATGACCTTACCCAACAGCAGGTGGTTGATGATGTGAATGCTGTTGGTGGCATACACTGCCCATGATACTTCACATAAAACAATTACACACATTAGACACACACCCCATATCTGAACACACTGGCCTTAAGTGTACATTATCATTCTGTTATACCTCAGCTCTCATACTCACACAGTTTCCTGTGAAATATGTGCAATCATGTAATCCTCATATCCTGATAATGATGATAACTGTGCCCTGTGCTTTGCACAGTCTGTGACTTGGGCTGTCAATATCTGATGCACAGAGTATCAGGCAATACATGGGTAGGCAAGGTCTGGTTTTCCTCTGTACACATCACCATAGGTTCATAGATTCATAGGTATATACTTGGCTAACAACCACTGGGGTCTTTGTAAGCTTAGTAATACATTCTAAAAGTATCCTTCAAGTTTTTGAGCCTTAGAGGTTATCTTAAGTGGTATATTTAAGCTAGGGTATGATTTATAGGCTGCCTCTGTCCATTAGAGACACAGATGCTAGACCTGGGATGAATTTGCCATTTCCTATCCACTTGTCCAGGTTACACTTGAAAAGAGCTAGGAAGAACTCTGCTTTACATTGATGGGAAACCTGTTCCAGTGAAGGGGAATTCTCTAGAGACACTTACCTCCCCCTCCAACATGTCCTGTTTATGTCACAAGCAAGGATCAAGTCCCTAGATTAAATAATGCTGATGCTGTTGGTTTTGCAGATGTGCAATAGGTCCATCAGAGTGAGAACCAAGGATGTCTTGTATGCCAGGCACAGATTGCTTCTCAACCGTGTGTAGGAAATTGAGTATAGAGATTGGCTTTGAGGTGATCTGCAAATTATATGTTGTTTGCACCCTGTATTCTTTTAGGGAGGAACCTCTTTAGACATTCCCGTTATTGCATGTGCCTGGTCAGGTACATAATGAAGGGGGCATTTTACTTAATGATGGGTCTGGTGAGGGCAGACTACAGAGGAATGATGACATTCTTTGACCTAGATGCCATGCTCTTCCTTATAAGTTTAGCAACATATAATGATTTCCATGCTGTCCTAGATATACATACTGTAGGTCAAAATCCAGGTTACTATCCACATATGTTCAGAAATCCCTATCTTCTGGGTCCAGTGTTGGGGGTGTGTTATCACTGAGGTAATTTCCTAAGGTGGCCAATATTCCTGAGGGTAATACTGTAAATTCTTGGAAATGAGTTTTAAGCCATGGCTTTAAATCTAGTCATTTTGTCCTTATTAATCCTTCCTGTGGGATATTAGTGTATTGGATGATTCTACAACTGCTCCTTCTTTGCAGTCATCTGCAAACTTTGTCAGCCAGAGTTCTTTGACATTGGCTTTGACCTGAGAAGTAAATGCCAAAGAGGAACAGGCCCAGCACTGAGCCCTGAGGGAGTCCACGAGTGACCAGCTTCTTTTTTTCGAGTGGTCTCCCCTATACTAACTTCCTGGGTCCTATGTGAGAGCCAGCTGGTTATACAGCAAGTAACATAGGGGTTTATACCTAATTCCATTGGTTTGTTTAGAATGCATGATTGGAGTATTGCATCAAATGCCTTTGCCAGGCCAAGGTAGGCAGTATGCACCATTTCCCCCCTCAGTCATTGCCTTGTTCATGTTTTCAAAAAAGTGAGATTACGAAGCTGTCTCCTACAGGCTGCTAAGGGGAGATCTATGCCTGGCATACAAGGCATTGTGAGATACCTCTCTGATGGACCTGCTGCATATCCACAAAATAAAAAGCACAAGAATTACCTGTTCTAAAGTCTTAAACCCTGCCTGTGATATAAACAGGACTTGCTGGAAAGACAGGTAAGTATCCCAGGAAGGAATTAGTTCACATCTTTTAGATATACATAGATGTATTAATACTAATGCCCTATATAAGCATATTTCTCAAAAATGCTCTAACCATAGGTTTACATTTAGAGTTTTACAAAAAAAAATGTTCTCATATTAGAAGGGGTGACATACTTGAAAAAACAGAGTTTTTATAATATAAGTTGATAAATTATTTCAGGGCATATGTGTCATCAGAATTTAACTCACAACATAATATAAAACCTGTTTTGAAAATTAAGCATAACTGTGTTTAAGATGCTTTTTAGAAATTGAGTGTGTATTTAAATGGTTAAAAGTTTTTAGTCTTTGGTTGAATTGGTTACCTGATTAATTTGCATGATTGACTGATTTATTGTTGTTTCTGTATTACTGGCTAGCTGATGTAAATGTATAGTATTTAATAGACTTTGATGGCATTTTATTTTGTTGAGCATTGAGAAAGAGCTTGTCTCGGAAGCTTTGCTTTTTTTATTTTTTGCCTGCATTAAAGTCATTTTGTGGTGCAAAGGTGTGTTTCAAAATCATCAAGGATCTTGACACATTCATAGACAGAAATCTTTCCACTGCTCGTCAGATCATGGCAGTGAAAGGAACAACCTTGGTATATGCTATACATTATTCACTGGGGCATCCAGTTAGCCTGGTATGACCAGTCCTTGAATACAGTGCTGCTATCTGCATGCTGTTAACAAAATATTTTCTTCAGCCTGAAAGCATAGAGAAGTTCTATGTAAAAATAATTAATGGGTTGTGACACCTGATTTACCCAGAGAGGCTTAGGAAACTGCCATTTTGTGCTTACATCACATCTCAAAAGCATATGCATGCATTTTCACTTGGGGCAACTGTAACCCTAGACTTGATGCTTATCAATGAACAAATGATTATGTACACGTGACATTAAGTTCCTGACTAAGACGTCCACCATAAAACATATCAGATCACGCATTATCCTTTTGAAATAAAGTTGCAATTGGTTTTTGCTGATCATTTCTGTATCAGTTCTCTATTAGGATGTCATGAAACAGGCCTGGAAGAAGTTTACTGAATCTGAGTGATGCTTTGGTAAAGAAGTTTCAGTGATAAGATAATCTTGTCAGGAAGTTACAAAAAATGTGTATACGTATATATATGTGTGTGTGTGTGTGTGTGTGTGTGTGTGTGTGTGTGTGTGTGTGTGTGTGTGTGTGTGTGTGTGCACGTGTGTGTGTGTGTATGCGTGAGTCTGTATGTGGGTATATAAATCTCTCTCTCTCTCTCTATATATATATATATATATATATATATAGATATAGATATAGATATAGATATACATATGGAGAAGTGAATGTCATCGAATTTCCATTTGGTGAACATCTTTTTAGTTCACAAAATTTGGTCGGTTACACTGATGGTTGACAGGTGTGTGAGTTTTTGGGGGTTAGAAGAATCTTAGCAATGGCTGCTAATCCTGACCCTAATGCTGACCCACCTCCCAACCCTACCTTAATAAAAACCTTCCAGTAACACTGCCACTACACAAGACACACTCACACACAACCATACACATACACGTATGAAAAGCATTACATCTAGCCCCTTACCTAACCCTGACCCTAAAACGTTCATACTCATACGTAAACATACACCTATTCCTGACCCTAACCATAACTCACAAACACACACACAAATACTCTCACACCCTCCAACACCATTCACTTTTCTTGATGAAATATTCCCTTGACATTTCAACTATTCATCTATTCATACATTCAGTATAAAACATCATCCCACTGGCACTTATCAACCAAATTGATGTTCGATGAAATGCAGGGAACTGTATATAATAGGTTTAACTTTAAAATGCTGCAACACATGTGTGCGACTCTTCATATACCTGACTCATAATGTCGGAAACTGCACCACTGAATCCTTAAAAGACTGAACATTTCATGAATATCAACCTTCTTCTAAACAAATTTCTGGATGTCTACTAAGACTGTTATGAAGGGGGGCAAGCCCCCTGCACCCCCACATCCCCCTGATAATTTTATATACTAACTATGAGAGCGCACTACAGTGAGGGAAGGGGTACATGTCTCGATCCTCACTGTAGTGTGATCTCCACTCAGTATGCCAAATTTACAAGAGTGAATGCACACTGGCATTAGCTTTTTTGTGAGTTCGGCAATTCATAGTTCATTAATATTAAGCTTTTGCAAACATCCTTTCACACAACTAACTGTCGTAGATGTATGCTTCGATATTTTTAAAGGTTAACAATATATATATATATATATATATATATATATATATATATAGTTCCCCTTCACAACCTCGAATTACTGAATGCTTGAAAATTCAATAACTCGAAACTGTAAAGTCGAACTAACAAAAATCCCGAAACCCACAAGCACGAAAACAAAAAACCCCGAACATACAGAACACATACATCACACAACACGCACACCATACAACCCACATCACATAAACTACAAGCCCTACACTACATGCACGCAGGGGGGGTAGGCCCCCCTGCACCCCCCACACCCCCTACTTATATATTCTAACTCCGAGATTGCACTAATACACAAAATAAAAAACACCACACAGACATTTTAAACTGCCTCGCACACACACACACACACAAATACAGACACATCCAACACTCACACTCATACTCCCACCTCCCTACCCTAACCCACACACACCTTACAAAACACACACATACACTCACTTACCTTCACTTCTGTAAAACATCCCGACTCACACACTTCCTGTCCCGTAGCTGACATGCATAAGCGCGAATTTGAGATATTTGAATTTGCGCTTATGCAGATTCACACT
>NC_056726.1:1128976255-1129149497 GCF_019279795.1 Protopterus annectens
AAAATAAGTGAAATCTGAAGCTCAAGTATTAAAAGTTACCCTGAGATTTAGAAGTATATCAAGCTTTCACCTAGGTACACATACAGATAACAGGCTGCCCCAAAACACAGGCCTACAGATTTCTCAAACAGAAAATAAAAGCAATGAATAAAATGCATAAACAGAACAGGCCTTGCAGAAGGCAGCTCTAAATGGCTACAAAAGTAAGTATAGGCAGAAAGAAATAAAATGCATTTCCTTCCCTGCCTGGTTTTCTGATTTTAAAACTCCAGCACAGTGCCAAATATCAATTGCTTATACCTTATTTACAACTTCCAAGTAATTACAGCATAGATAATCAGGAGGTTAATGCTAGGAGTACTACAAGTATATCACTGAGATTTCACACCTTAGTAACAACTTCCAATTAACTATATCCAAAGATAATCACATAGATAATTCTAAGACTCTTAAAAAGGCACTTTACCATACATGGTCATAGCTTCGGTCTTAACCTGGTTATATTTAAGACAACTGAATTCCATCGATCTCGTGGAAAACATACAATGTAGTAGGGGACCAAAAGTCACACAACATTCCTGAGGAAAGCAGGGGTACAGTTCAGTATCATTCACAAAACAGTTAAACTAAAGACCTCTCCTTCCGATAACATAGATAGATTGAAGCATGTGTACTTAGAAAAGGAGAGGTCCTAAGAGATAACCCTGTGAGCTACCTTAGGTCAAACAGTAGGGTAATGAGGAAATTATTCCAGAAACTACCTAACTACCTTCGGTGCCTATCCATAAAACTGGAAGAGAAAGAAGACAATGTCAGTCGGTGACAAGTCATGCAGTGTAGGATATTAGCCATTAGAAAAATCTTATGTTCAGTCTTACCAAACACCGAAGAGAGATCAAGGAGGGCAAAGAGAGAATACAGACTTTGATCTCTTGGAACATGGACATTATTCAAAAGCATAACCAGAGCAGTGTCAGTGTGCTGACAATATTCTGTCTTCTACAAGCTGTTGAGGGGAGATCTTTGCCTGGTTTGCAAGGCATCATTGGACCCTACTCTGATGGACCTCCTGCATATTTTCTTATTCTAAAGACAAACCTTGCCTATGATATAAATAGGACCTGCTGGTGAGAGAGGTATGTATTCCAGAGACTACCCAATATCTGGTACAAGCTCCCCATCCATGTAAAGCAGAGTTCCTCCCTAACCCAAATCAAGTGTAACTTGGATAAATGGATGGGTAACAGGAAATTCATCTCTGCTTTGGCACCTATGTCTCTAATGTACAAAGGTAGCTTGTAAATTGTTCATCTCCCAGGCCCCTGCTTATAAATGTTTCATCTCCCAAGCTCCTGTTTACACTTACCAAGGGTAGCAGAACTTGTCAGAGATTTGGGATGCATGGCTATTCTTAAAAAGGGTGCAGTGGTCATTAGCCAAGTACAAAACTATAAACCTATTTTATAATAAAATCACCAAACCCTTATCAGCCTCAACAAAAAGTTGAGATCCCTCATCAAATCCTCTAAAGCTAGCTATGAAAACAGAATTGCAGCAGATAGTAAAGAAAACCACAAGACTTTCTATAGTTATGTAAAGAATCTCCACAGTATTACCCAGATTTGCTCTGAGATACTGCACAATGGTACCTCGTATACCAAGCCAACAGATGTTGCCAATATACTGGCCGACAGATTCAGTGCCAACTTTACCCCCCCCCAAGTGACCAGTCACAATACCAGTAGATTGCCAGGCACCCAATATTACTGCTGCAAAGGTTAAAACAGCACTGTCCAAGGCCAAGAATACAGCTTTTATGAGACCTGATGATATCCCTGGCTGTGTTCTCCATGAACTACAGAATGAACTGGCACCTCACCTGTGTGCCCTGTTCAATTACAGCCACACCTCAGGCTTTGTCCCTACCAAATGGCGCACTGCTGCAGTCATCCCTCTTCACAAAGGAAGAGTGACTACAGACCCTGGCAACTATCGCCCCATTAGCCTGATGAGTCTGATACACAAAGCTATGGAAGGCATCATCATGGACCTAATAAACAAGAATATAGGGAATCTCCAAACTCTGGATCCCACACAGTTTGGTTTTGTGAAGCACAGATCTTTCCTGCTCAACTTGGTCAACTTCTTTGAGTCAGTAACAAGAGCTGTGAAAGAGGCAAGGTGGTTCATACAGACTACCTTGATCTGGGCAAGACCTTTGATACCATTCCCCACTCAGGAATCATAGAAAAACTCACTAAGCTAGGCATCAACCATTATATCACTAGGTGGGTTGCAAACTGGCTCACAGGTAGAACCCATACTGTGAAAGTAGCTGACTCCAAGTCAGACTGACGACCAGTCACGAGTGGAGTCCCACAGGGTTCGGTCCTGGGTTCTCTCCTGTTTGGTATCTACTTCTCTGAAGTCCAGGCCAACACAAGGAGACTCTGGATGACAAAGTTCACAGATGATTGCAACTTGGGAGCTATTATTAACTCCCCGAGTTATGTTGACAATCTACAGAAAGGCCTTACTGAGACCAACAACTTGTGTCAGAACCATGGCCTTAAGCTCAATGCCAAAAAATGTGTCGTCATCCACTTTAGGAAAAACCTGGTTCCCATGAATTACCACATCGATGGTAGTCCACTGAACACAGAACGCTTTATAAGAGATCTGGGAACACAGGTTGACAGCAACCTCTCTTTTGACCACCACATTGCCACTGTGGTCAGAAAGTCCTTCTGTGTGGCACATCTCATTACTAAGGGTTTTGCATCCAGGAAGAAAGAGGTCATTGTCTCCCTCTACACTTCCCTCATTAGGCCAGTCATTGAGTACAGTGCCCCGTTTGGCATTTACCTCACTAAACACCTGCAACAACTGGAGAGGCTGCAAAAGTACCTCACAAAGAGGATCCTAGGCCTTAAACATTTGTCCTGTACTGACAAACTAAAAAAACTCCAACTATTTTCTGTCTCATATCGCCTACTTAGAGGTGATCTCTGCTTGACTTACAAATCCATGTCTGACCCAGCTCTGTTAGAAATGCTACATCTAAGGAAATACCAATCCCTCCACACCACATGCTCCAGAGACCTCAACCTCATTACCACAATCAACAGAACATGCTGGAAGGACAGGTTCATAACCCAGAGACTGCCCATGCTATGAAATAGATTTCCCATACATGTCAAGCAGAGCACCTCACTGGCCTTCTTCTAGAGAAATCTTGATGAGTGGATGGGAAAGAGAAAATTCACTCCAGGGATCACTCCAGTGGTTTTACTTGACAGATGCACTGGGAACTAAGGTCGGATGGCACAATGCCAGGGTAATCCTATGGGCTAGGCTTGTAAAGGCCCCAGGGCCATAAGCCTAGTACACACCTATGAACGTTTAAACCTATATGATAAAACATGGCATTATGGAGAGCTTTAAGAAGATGGGTTTGTATTTTTATACCATTTGAAAAAGTATCTCTCGGCTTCAGAAAGATTTAGCATTATGTGAAACTCTTAGTTTAGGAGATTTCCACATCATGTTAAGCAGTTAAAGTTCATATACTGCTATACGACCATGTTTTTTTTTTTTTTTGGGGGGGGGGGGGGACAATAGAACAGAAAGTGGTCTCACTAAGAAACTGCATGGTAATGTGGCAGTCTGAGGCATTAGCTAACATCAATTAGCCATGTGCTGTCTGCCAGAAATGTCTGTGGCTCTTGATTTGTTCCCCTAGTTGAATAAAATTTTAGTCTAATGGAAAAAAGTGACTGTCATAGCAATACGGCAGTCATCTACCCACTCACTTGAGTGTGTGTTAATGTATGTGTATGTTTGTGTGTGTGTGTGTGTGTGTGTATATATGCCTGTAGGGATATGAATGAGGGTATATGAATGTGTGCGTATGTGTGTTTTTGTGCATGCATGCATGCATGGACGGAGGTACCTTTGCTCATGCAGTGCATAGGCTGCTAGGAATACACTAGTATGGTCAGGTTTGACAGTGCCAGTGTTATTTTATTTATTTAACATTTGTTAACCTGGAAAGTTTGACTTGAAACAAAGCCAGTTTTCATTAGAGGCCCAGGGAGAAACACTCCAGATGCATGTCTTTGTAACATTGGAGGAAACCAGACCACCCAGAGGAAACCAAATGCAAGGAGGACATGCAGACTCTGCACGAAGGGACTCTAGCTGAGAACTGAACCGGAGAACCTCTTGCTGTGGAGTGACAATTCTACCGCTGCACCACTGCACTGTCCATAGGTCCAGTGTGTAATTCAGAGGTGTACTCATGAGTCAGTAAGGTCTTTCTCATTATTGCAATACCAGTCTCTAATCACATTTTCTTGGCAGTGATTTAATTAACCACCCCACTCTGGGTAATTAACCTGAAAAGTGCACATGTCTTTGAATTCTAGTGCCCAAATTCAATATTTTCATTTGATAAAGGCATGCCTATTATTTTAAAATGTCCATTGTATAAAGATAAATATATGGGAGATCGAAGGTGTACCAATCTGCAGTTTTATCAATGTGAACACAACCTGAACAATATTATTTTTGATTTTAGACAGCATAGCATACAATTTGAAGAACACATCATTTCTTGTGATCTGTAGTGAGAGTAGGGAACAGGTGGAGGAGATCCTGGAGAGATGGAGATATGCTCTAGAAAGAAGAGGAATGAAGGTCAGCAGGACTAAGCCAGAATATATGTGTGGGAATAAGAGGGAAGATAGAGGAATGGTGAGGATACAAGGAGTAGAGGTGACAAAGGTGGATGAGTTTAAATACTTGGGGTCAATAGTTCAGAGTAACAGTGAGTGTGGAAGAGAGGTGAAGAAGAGAGTACAGGCAGGATGGAGTGGGTGGAGAAGAGTGTCAGGAGTGATTTGTGACAGACGAGTACCTGTAAGAGTGAAAGGGAAGGTCTACAAGAGGGCAGTGAGACCAGCTATGTTATATGGGTTGGAAACAGTGGCATTGACAAAAAGGCAGGAGTTTGAGCTGGATGTGGCAGAGTTAAAGATGTTAAGATTTGCACTGGGTGTGACGAGGTTGGACAGGATTAGGAATAAGTATATTAGAGGGTCAGCCCAGGTTGGAAGGTTTGGAGACAAAACCAGAGAGGCAAGATTACGTTGGTTTGGACATGTGCTGAGGAGGGATGCTGAGTATATTGGGAAAAAGATGCTAAGGATGAAGCTACCAGGTAACAGGAAAAGAGGAACGCCTAAGATAAGGTTTATGGATGTGGTAAGAGAGGACATGCAGGTGGTTGGTGTGACAGAGCAAGATGCAGAGGTCAGGAAGAAATGGAAACAGGTGATCCACTGTGGCGACCCCTAACGGGAACAGCCGAAAGAAGATGATGATGATGATGATTATGATAATTTCTTTTGATTAACATATCCAGTCTTTTGTTGCTAAAAAATTTATTTGAATTGAGTATTTGCCAACATGAGTCATATGAATATCTGACTAGGCTTTGCTGTAGTGCAACCTGGGCATTTACTATTAAAAGGTAAGTAGTTTGAATTGTTACTACTATTGATTTTTGTTTTTAATAAAAGTACTGGAAATTTTGCAAGTTATATTTTAAAATACTGATAACGTAGGGGATTTTAGTTTTATATTTTGACTGTAAAAACATCTTTTTTTAATTATGTTGTGTTAACACCCTACCTTGTGATTGTTCATAAACTACCTTGATTTTCTTTTTGGTTTAATATGGAAATGGTTTATTAAATGGACCACCTACTTGAGCTAGACTCATTTCATGTTCTTTGTGTCCTGAACTCAGCTCATTTTAAGAAGACAGTATTTTAATTTGAAAAGGACATATAGGGTAAGGCCAACTCATAATTCTGACTGAAGACTTAAAGGGACAATCCCAGTGTTTAAAATTCAGGTACGAATTTAATCCAACCAAAGTAACACTCACTCTGAAAACATCACACAGTTCCTGCCCAGTGTCATTTTACTTGTATCCTCTTCCCCAGTCTCTCTTCAGTTCCCATCCTCAATAAAACCCTCACTTCTCATCCCTATCACCATCAACGTGTCTTATTTTCTGTTGCCATAGTAAAAGTCCCTGTGAAGTTTATGGAAATTACATTGCAGCATACCTCCCAACCTCTTAGGGTTAGATGTCTGGACAACACCTGAGAAAATGGGGGAGACCAAGGCCCAAAAATAGAGACAGGCATTCAATATTGCTTTTATTAACTTTGAACTTTACTAGAATAACAGGGTTAGTGTTAACATGCATTTTTCTGAACGTTATAACATCTGAAATTCAAACATATGTCATTATTTAATCACTCGACAGCACATCACAGAGACTTGCCAGAAAATCACAATTTTTATGAGGCACAGACTAATAATATGAGTAAAAAATCTGGATATACTGCGAAAATCTGGACAGTTGAGATGTAAGCATTGCAGTAGAGCTATGAAGCTTGAACTCGGCTAAAGCTAATGGCCATCATTATTTTACACAGGCTAAGCAACTCTGTTTAGCAAGTGTAACATAAAAAAAGAAGAAAAAATAGAACTGTGTGTGTGCACATGCGAGTGTGAGTGAGAACAACTGAGCCATTATTTTGCACTTGCTAAACAGCACTTTTGTTTTTTAGTGAGTATAAACGAAACATAAAAAAATAAAAGTGCGTGCGTGTATATTTGTTTACGTTTCTGAATGTGTGTGTGACTGTATGTGTGCTTGCATGAATGACAGAAAAAGTGTGTGTATGTGGGTGTGTGTGTGTGTGTGTGTGTGTGTGTGTGTGTGTGTGTGTGTGTGTGTGTGTGTGTGTGCGTATGTGTATGCGTGTGTATGCGTGTCAGCATGTGCGTGCGCCCAGCTGGATTTCCAGATGTTAGGTACCACCTCTTCTGTTGATTATTCAATCAAATGATTGCCAACATAATCAGAAACAATCTGAAAGAATAATGTGGAAATCCATCCGTAGCAGAAGGACCACCACCACTCTTCATTAGTAAGCTGTGGTCTTGTTAAAAAGAATTCACACCTTATAAGACAAACATGATGATAATACAGGGGTACAGAGATGGTGATATTTGACAAAGTAGGGAATGGTGCTGTTATGAAAATATGAGTTTTGCTCACTGATGAAGTTGTCTGCAAACCATCTGTATCTTGGATTTGGGTATAGTCCCTAGTTATTCTAAGACTTTTACTGTTTAGTAATTTGTGTACCACCTTCGAAAATAGTTTTGGTAAGCAGTTTGTATCCTGTCATACTTTACAGAAAAAAAGAAAACTTTTACCTTTTCTAATAGTGTCTCAGTAAATAATTCGTAGGCTGTGATAAAAGTTAAAAGACCCTTGGTGGATTGTTCTTTCTCATACTCTTTTTAGATATTGTTTCTGTTTCTTGGAGTATCTCATAAAGCCCCATTATGTACTGAGATAAAACAATCCCGACATTTGTCTTTCTCACTATTCAAAGTTGTTGAGAACATTTTGGAATGTTCTGGTGAAATACAGAGCAGCATCTTCTAGAGTATTCATTGTAAATATCGGGGAAGAGGAGCCTCTGAAAATATATATAACCTCTTTTTTAGATTTACTATTGAAAGCCTTCTGATAATCCTTATAAGAATCATCATCTAAGGTCAATCAATACTGAGTACTCTGGGCGCAGAGAATGTTCACAGAGAATATTTAGCTTGATTGCCTTCATCTTTCTGTTTCGGGGACTTCTAGTAAGTATGCAGTTCTGTATGTTAATGGATCCAGGGACTGGGTCTACTCTGAAAAGGAGTGATTTTGCTGAAGAATCCAAGCAGGTAACCCCCACTGGCATTAGTTCGTTTGCCAACATATCTGTAGTCAAGGGTGCCCAGTATTATATTTTCTGTGGTTTATCAACTAGAGAAGAAGTGTGTCATAAACGTCACATTTTAGATGCTGATTCTTAGTGTAGATAAATACAACATATCTTAAGTAGTTTATTGCTTTCAGGTTTGTTTTTAATGACCAAAGCATACCTGCCTTTACCCTTATCAGTTTGACTGGTATGTTGTTTACCAATGAAATGTATTTTAAGTATGCAGTAGCACTGCAACATTCCTTGGTTTCCTTGATAGAACAGTGTGTCTCTCTCTCACCATTCTTTAGCTCTGTTAGTCTTCAAGGGAGATCTCATTTTCATTGATGAAAGTCTTGACCCAGGGTTTCCCATAATGGCAAGTATATTAGGGGGACTGCTATGTCCCATGGTGCCGATTACTTATACATTTGTTTTGATATCATAAGCTGTCCATGTGAATACTTGTTGGATGTAACAATCATATTATATATGATTGCTTTATTCTGTATACTTGCTGTATTCAGCTGGACGTATAAGAGAATTTAAGTACCTTTATCTGCACTTTTTTTTTCAAAAAAATACAGTATTTAAATTGATTTTAACTGTGTTGCAGGAATATTAACTGAACTGGAAGTTAGTCAGTGTTTGCTGAATTTTGTTATTTGCTAGTAATTACAGGTGTGGGGGTAGCCACATTCTTTGATTTCCTGTCCTTGCCTATTTAAGTGGTACAGTGTGAAATATTTTCTGCTTAAAAACTCAGCTTTGGCTGGCTAAGAACTTGCTGTATTCAACTGGACATATAAGAGAATTTAAGTACCTTTATCTGCACTTTTTTGTTCAAAACATACAGTATTTAAATTGATTTTAACTGAGTTGCAGGAATACTAACTGAACTGAAAGTTAGTCAGTGTTTGCTGAATTTTGTTATTTGCTAGTAATTACAGGTGTGGGGGTAGCCACATTCTTTGATTTCCTGTCCTTGCCTATTTAAGTGGTACAGTGTGAAATATTTTCTGCTTAAAAACCTCAGCTTTGGCCGGCTAAGAACTTGCTGTATTCAACTGGACATATAAGAGAATGTAAGTACCTTTATCTGCACTTTTTTTTCAAAAAATACAGTATTTAAATTGATTTTAACTGTGTTGCAAGAATATTAACTGAACTGGAAGTTTTGACTCTGCTCTTCAGTTAGTCCTACCCATCCTCCCTGTTTTTGTTTTGGTGTTAATCTTAGTGGCCTTGAAACTGCCCACCCCTCTTGTAAATTTGTGTTTGGATACTCCTTCTGGGCCCATCTCATTTGCTCACTCAACTGAGTGCAGTTAGATCATATTCTGATTTCAGGCACTCCTACTGTGTACAAAAATAGCATCTGGGAAACAGAAAAAAAAATGTAAGCTTGTTTCCCGCCTTTCCTGTTAAGTGGTATAGACTATTTGTAGGCTTCTGAGCCCCGAAGCACTTCTGTGTTGGAGGGCAGCCTTCTAGCTTAGTTTTTTTTTCTTATAACTATCCAGTTTTCTAGTTTCAGCACTCAAATCTGTTTCTTTGATCTCAGCACTTGTTCAGAAAAAAAAATGAATCTGCTTTTACTGTACTTGTGTTTCTACCTACTTTATTTTACTTTTGCATCATCCTAAAAGTACTCAATTGTATTTATTTATTACTGCTTGGTGTAACTCATTCTAAGCCTTTTGGTTTAAACACTTGGGCTTCAGACCAGTTGTATTGCACTGAGAGGGTTTGTGGTCTGCACTGTAGTGGCAGAACAGGCAGCTTACATCCTTCTAGGTTGGGAACTGCTGATTGAGGGCTCAGTGTCTGTTATTCTAAAAGTGTATTAATTCTGGTTTAAGCACTTGGGCTTTCAGGCCAGTTATTTTACATTAAGAGGGTTTGAGGTCTGCACTCTTGTGGGAGGAGAGGCTGGACTTTGCCCTTCTGAGCTGGGAATTTCTGGTTAAAGGCTTATAGTGCATGCATATCTGAACTGCTTCTTACTGAAGTTGGTGCGCCTTGTTTGCTGTGGCATAGACAGGATTCGGGTCTGCTGGATCTAGCTTTGTTTGTGTAACTTGAGCACTAATCCAGGCATTCTCTAAAGTATTCAATTGTATTTATTACTGCTTGGTAGTAACTTGATTAAAGTGTAGCTATCATTGTAAGTCTTTTGGATTAAGCACTTGGGCTTCAGACCAGTTGTTTTACATTAGGAAGGTTTGTGGCATGCACTGTGGTGGCAGGACAAGTAGCTTTCATCCTTCTAAGTTGGGAACTGCTGACTGAGAGCCCAGTGTCTGTTATTCTTAAAGTGTATTAGTTCTGGTTTAAGCACTTGGGCTTCAGGCCAGTTACTTTATATTAAGAAGGTTCGTGGTCTGCACTCTTGTGGGAGAAGAGGCTGGACTCTGCCCTTCTGAGCTGGGAATTTCTGGTTAAAGGTTTATAGTGCCTGAATAATTGAACTGTATCTTACTGAAATTGGTACACCTTGTTTGCTGTAGCATAGACTAGATCCAGGCCTGCTGAATCTAGCTTTGTTTATATGCTTGTTGTTTGTTTGCTTGTTATTTCCCTTGAACGCTAATTCCACCTAATACGCGGCTTCTCAGTGCTTCTGTGGATCACTAGTGATATCTGCATTGCTTACTTTACTTATTTCCTTGTTTCACTTGAAAGAAAGTTACTGTTTGTCATTTTTGCATTTAAGTTACCTGTTACACATTGCACTTAAGTTACCTGGCACTTGCTCACTAAAGCAATTATATAAGTCAGCACTAAAAATTAAAAGCACTACACCCTCACTCCCCACTGGCCGTTGTTTTCAATTATTAAGGAATTCCCAATATTATTCTAGCATATCCAAAGGTCAGTTGTCAATCTCCTCTCCGGTCCAGCTGGTGAATCTGGGAATCTTGAGGCAATGTTACAACTGCCTCATGTACACAGACAATCCTCTCCTCCTCCCAACAAATTCCAACACATGTGAGAGATGCAACCATATAGCCAAACTGGAGGCTAAGCTCTCTCAACTCAGTACTGGCATAACCAGTCAGGAGGAGAAGGAAACCACACTCACTACAATTCCAGTCTCACATAGACCTGCCACGACAGCAAACCAAACACATAATCACAAAAAAACATACTCGGAGGCTCTAAATAAAGATCTGCCTAAGCAGCAGAGACCTCCAAAGCAGACACCCAAGCAACCGCTACCCCAAAACATAACACGTGCAACACATATCTCACTAAGCCAGTGTGCCGAACAGTCACAGCCCTTAAGACTAAACAACACACCTGATACACTTGTAATAGGTGACTCTATCGTCAGGCACACTGACATCCCGCTCACCAGGCTGAACAAGGAGAGGGTTGCGGTGAGCAGCCTATCGGGCGCTAGGATCCGCCACATAACACAAGCACTCAGGTCACTCCAAGGCAAGTACAAATATGACTCAGTCATTGTCCATGCTGGTGTGAATGACCTGAGACGTACCTCCCTGGACTACATGAAAAGAGACATAAAGGAGCTCTCTGAGCATGTAGCCCAGGCCGGTATGACCCTGACCTTGAGTAGCATCTTACCCTTACCAAGAATGATGCCACAATATGAAGACAAGATGATCAATTTCAACAATTGGCTTAAGTACTGGTGTCATTCAAAGGGGATCCAATGCCTGTCAGCTTGGGATGATATGCTCGACAAGCCACAATGCTTCGCTTGGGATGGCTTGCACCTGTCACCCCTGGACTTTCGGATATTGGCAAAGGCTCTTGCTACCCCCATAGTGCCTTTTTTAGGCAAGGCTCAAAAGACAAACCCACCTCCATAGGTATCACAAGGGATAAGAAACTAAGAGCAATGCTACTCAACGCCAGATGTCTAAACCTCAAGATGCATGCACTCGAAACTCTCCTTAGCATGGAGAACATCGATATCTGTGCAGTAACAGAAACCTGGTTCAGGGCTCCCAAGAGCACCCCAGCACTACCAGGTTATACCTCATACCATGCTTTTCGGCCCAAAACTTGGACCGAACCACAAAAGGAGGGGGAGTATCGATATTCATCAAAGATACCCACACCTCCAGGTTGGTGGCAAAGCACAAAGCATCAGAGACTATCCATGTGCAACTAACAGTGGGTAAAACTGCCTTCCAGTTTATAGCCTGCTACAGACCACCCTCCCAAACCCAGGAACCCCACTCAGCCTTCCTGAGAACACTGGAAAATATGAAGGTCTCTCCAAACACCATTATATTGGGCGACTTCAACTACCCAAACATAGACTGGGAGCATTACTCTAGCTCCAACACCCTAGCCCAAAGGTTCCTAGAATATATAAACTCAAATGCTATGGAACAACTTGTTACCACTCCCACAAGAGGGGAAAACATACTGGACCTGATCATCACCAACATGGGGACTCTATGCTCCAGACCAGAAGTGTATCCCTCACTGGTAAGATCAGACCATAAACTAATCTCACTGGATATTCATATCCCGACCCCACCCTGCCCAGAAAACCACAGTGAAAAATTTCTCTAAAGCTAATTTCACACTCCTCAAAACCGAGGTGGAATCCTACAAAGCCCCCGGGCCTGTGGAAAATACGGCCCAGACCGCAGAATCCTTTATAAACGCATTCTATGAACACCTTCAGGAATGCATGGATCATGCGATCCCAAATAAAACCAAGACCCAATCCTCCAAAGGCAGAGGTCCTGTCTGGTGGACCCCAGCCATAAACAAATTATACAATAGAAGGAGGAAGCTACTAAATGATAGAGCAAAATCCCAAAAAGGGAAGGCATCACTGATCAGTATAAGCAAAAAACTACGGGCACTCATAAAATTGTCTAAGGCCAGCTTCGAGAGAAAAATTGCACAGGACACCAAGGATAATCACAAAGCTTTCTTTAGTTATGTTAGGAACCTGGGTGGTAATTCCCAGATATGCTCAGAATTAGTCCAAAATGACAAAAAATACACTGAACCCACAGACATTGCCAACATCCTAGCTGACAGGTTCAGCGCAAACTTCTCCCCCCCCCACCAAAAGGGCAAATATCTATCCCAGCAGAGTGCTGCCCCCCTGACATATCAGATGCTCAGGTAAGAGCCGCCCTCTCCAAAGCAAAAAACACAGCATCAATGGGACCAGACGGTGTCTCGGGCTGCGTCCTACATGAACTCCAAAAAGAGCTAAACCCAAACATAAAACTACTGTTCAATCTCAGCCTTACTACAGGATATGTGCCCAAAGAGTGGCGTACAGCAACAGTGGTCCCTCTCCGTAAAGGTGGTGCCTCAATGGATCCTGGAAACTATCACCCCATAAGCCTGACTAGCTTGGTCTGCAAAGCTATGGAAAGGATCATCATGGACCTCATAAATAAAGATATTGGGGACCTACAGACACTGGATCCTACCCAGTTCGGCTTTGTTAAGGGCAGATCCTGCCTCTTAAACCTGGTTGATTTCTTTGAAACAGTCACCAAGGCCATTGACGAGGGGAAGGTGGTCCACACAGCCTACCTGGACCTCGCAAAAGCCTTTGATACAATACCCCACTCGGGCATTATAGATAAGCTCACCAGCTTAAATATAAACCCCTATGTCACTAGATGGATTGCAAACTGGCTCAAGGACAGAACCCACATGGTTAGAATTGCTGGAGCCATGTCAGACTCCAAACCAGTTACAAGTGGTGTCCCACAAGGCTCAGTCCTGGGACCTCTCTTGTTCGGTATATATTTCTCGGAGGTACAGGCCAACACGGAAAGACTGTGGCTGACCAAGTTCACAGATGACTGCAAACCGGGCGCCATTAGTCGACTCTCCAGCCGACACAAGCATCCTCCAAAAGGGCCTCATAGAAACAGACAACTGGTGCCAAAGCCATGGCCTCAAGCTAAATGCCAAAAAGTGCATAGTCATCCCCTTTGGCAAAAACAAAGTGCCCACAAATTACCACATAGGTGGTAATCCATTAAGTACAGAAGAAGTAATTAGGGACCTGGGGACCCAAGTTGATAGCAATCTCTCATTTGACAACCACGTGGCCAAAGTGGTTAGAAAAACATTTTATATAGCCCACTTAATCATGAAGGGATTCACATCTAGATCAGGGGAGGTCATTGTGCCTCTTTACTCATCCCTCATCATGCCCATAATTGAGTACAATGCCCCTTTTGGGATGTACCTTACCAGACACCTGCAGCAACTGGAAAAACCCCAAAAGTACCTCACCAAGAGGATCAAAGGGCTCAAACAGATGCCATATGCTGCCCGGTTAAAGAAACTCCAGCTCTACTCAGTGGCATACCGCCTGTTCAGAGGTGATCTGTGCCTGACGTATAAAACCATGTCCAACCCGGAATTAATGGACATGCTGCACCTCAGAAAATCCAAATCCCATCGAGCTACGCTCGAGACTTGAACCTCAGCACTGAAATAAATAGGACATGCTGGAGGGACAGATTCATAACCCAGAGGCTCCCTTCACTCTGGAATAAAATCCCAGTCCAGGTTAGGCAGAGTCCCTCATTGACTCTCTTCAAGAGGAATCTTGATGAGTGGATGGGAGATCATAGGTTTACCCCAGGTATCCCTTCTGTGTCACTGTTAGACACAGGCACAGTATACTAACCTCGAAAAAGGGCATAGCAAAGTAAATTTAAAATGGGTGGCGAAAGCCAAACACATTCTGGCTAGGCTTATAAATGCCCTAGGGCAGATAGCCTAGTATGAACCTATGAACCTATATGTTATAAGTAGATATTCTGGCGCTAGACCATTTATCTTCTGGTCTTATTAGTTGTATAAAATGAGGCTCAAACCAAGTTAGTTATTCTTGGCATAATAATGAATATTTGTTTTCACATAACTAATTCATTTATGTATACTAATTATACCATTGTTAGGGATGTGTGATGCATATCAATTGCAATCTGTACCTTAGAGTGCCAAGTACCGAAGGAAAGTTTGCCAATATTATTAACACATCAAGAAACTCCACTAAATAGGATACATCAAGACATCTGACCATATTTAGGTTTATCATGCTTGAATGTGTTGACACAAAGGCCTGACAGCATGGGAAGAACAAGTATATAGAGGACTTATAACCTTTTTTAGTTCATGAACAGAATATGTCTAAATGAGTCTGTTTTTTCTAGTCACTAGTATTTTCAGTGAAACGGATATTAGCAAATATCATAAAGTGCATTTTATAGTCATCAGACTTATTTTGTGAGGAAAAATATCAGAAGAGTTAGGGTGCAGAATCAATTTACATCAGTTTCTAGTGTGTGAAAAGCACACCAGATAGCTAGATTGTAGTTACAGAGATAATTAGGTTAATTGTGGAAAATATAAAAGTGGTACTGGAAAACTGTTATGGGATTTCTAGTGAAATGTATCCATAGTTTATCTGAATTATATGATGGTTCATTAGTAAAATTAAAACTACATTAATTACGTGCAGTGGTCTTTCCCGTAAATAGAGGCACTTGGCAGGGACCCCCTCTTTCCCATTTGTTTTTGCAATATACTTGGAGTTGCTTGCAGAAAGTTTCAGAAACTCCCTGATGGAAGGCTACAAGTGGGAGGTGGGTGGAAAACAATTAAGCTTTATATGCTTGTGATCTTTTAGTTTTCTTTGTTAATCCAGAAACAGATTTGCCTTTTCTTTTTAATGAATACAACTTCATAGGAAGCACTCTGGAGATAAAGTAAATCCTAGTAAAATTGAAAACATTAAAATAAACTATACTCCCTCCTTGCAAAAAATGGTGGACTTCCTCTTTTTGGAGACTGCAGATAAAATATGTTACATAAGAGTACAGTTAAAGGCTACATTGATTGCCTATTTGGAATTTCTGATATGTTGAAATATTATGAAAAAAAAAAATCAGGGCCTATTGCCAGAGATGGAAACACATGTGTCTGGACATGCCCCAAAGGGTGCATGCATTAACATAGATTTTGCCCTTGTTCTTGTATCCTTCACAGCGTATTCCTCATTTTCTTCCCTCACAGTTATTAACTAAAGTATCAGGATGCTTATGTGATTTTTAATATAGGCAGGGGACAAACTAAACTGGAGCATCTTACATTACCATTATCTCAAAAATGACAGGCATACTGCTTTTGTAGCCATACACTAAGACAGCCAGAATTAAACTATTCAGAGAAATAATTATGCAAATGTATTTTTAGTTTTTATTACTTGGTAAGGGAGTGTTTTCATGTGTACATGATATTTGGATAACTGGTTTTATGAATGCTTTTGTATTTTAGTATAACTATTTATGTGGTATATATACCTTTTAGTTAATTGTTAGATAGAATGTGATGGCATAGTGATTACTATCCCTGTGTATATAATATATGTTTTTATGGCGTGGATCTATTTGGCTTGATAAAGCCCCTTTTGGGTGAAAGCCCTTGCCAGTTCTATTTTAAACATTAAATCGATTTACCTTAAACTACTTGTTGTTACGTCTACTGGATTATTGATACAGCTTGATTATGGATTAACTTTTAGTTTGTGGTTCCAGCTGAACAGCCTTGTTTTGCTCTTTTCTGGTTTGTTGATGCTATTCAGAGAAATACTTAATCCTTTCAAACAAGCCACTTTGATTAAAGTATTGGTGGATCAAAGGGGCCAGTGTCTAGTCAGCTAAAGTCCATATCTAGTCAGGGTAACTCTTTTCTGTCAGACACATAATCAGTGTTTGAGATAACATTGATAATATACTTATAAAAATGAGAAACCTGCAGGCTGCAGATACTCCGACAGGTATAACAGACAGTAAATGTACAGTAAAATGCAAAACAGTATAAGAACATTGGATTAGCGCTTTTTTAATTAAATATAACCTTCTTCAGATCTGAAATTTAGCAAGTTGCTTGAGTGACAGGGTTTGTGTTAATATACATTTTCTGAAGAATTTGAAGTCTGAAATGTATGTCATTATTTGGTCACTTCAGTCCTTACATTATACTAGTGATTTTCCAAAAAAACCTCCACAAATTTTACAAGGAACAGACCAAAAATTTGAGGCAAAAATCTGGGCATTCTGTGAAAATCTGGACAGTTGATAGATACATGGAGGGTTAAGACTTTAAATGTAGTTTTGTTGTAATATGTTATTGTGTCATGTTAATAAAATTATGAACAGAAAATAATATATATATATGTTATGTATATATATTTATATATATATATATATATATATATATATATATATATATATATATATTAAAGTGGTCAGTCATTACATGTACAGTGTCTGTGTTCCTGGTGAATATAATATAACATAATAAACAATTTTTTCTGTGCAGGAACAGTGTAGCCACTCCTGCATGGAATATGGCTGCCGAGCTATCAAGTAAACTACTGTTTTGACATGCATGAGCCTGCCTTCACTGTTCTTGCACGGAAACCAGTGCAGAATACTAATTACCTCATTTGTTAGTAAAAACATGCAAATGAGGGGAATAAGTGATTCAGCAAAAAGGCAGGTATCCATGCAAGAACAGTGTTAGCTGCAGAAATGTATTCAGCTACTAGCAGAAAATATTTCAGGAAATAACAAAACGGAGGCATGACATCTCAAAAAAAAAGCATGTATTATACTCTTTATGCATGCCAAATGCCAAATATATAGCCATTGGCATGAAAAAGAGCTTCATTTTTATAACAATCAAAGTTTTTTTTTTGGCTGATCTCGACCATTTAAGCATAGGGCAGCGGCGTGCAAACAGGATCGTGCCAAAAATAAAAATGTGAAAACTCAATTTTAAGAGAAATCTGCATTTTTCCATTTTAGTCTATGGCATGCAGAATCAAAACAATACCAGGGAAATTTTAGTCTATGGCATGCAGAATCAAAACAATACCAGGGAACAGTGGTTGTCAAAGCGAAAGGCTCTGTATTAGTGCAGTAACTAGGGACTAAAGCAGTGGGATTTTACTGAATCACAAAAATCTTCTAAGTGCCAAACTGCACCTAACCCTGTAGGTGCTATAGCATGGCCGTGTAACTAGAAGGAGCAACAGACATGAAAAGGGTGTGGGTCAGGCATGTTGTAAGCACATTGGAGCCCTATAGTGCACAAATAAGCTTAGCTAAGCACAGCTAAGCAAGGGGGGTGTGTCTGATGTTGTATTAACTTATTCCATGAAATGAAGAGCATGTTAGCGTCCAGGGAGGGCCACTTCTTCACTTCTTCATTTCTCTGACTCAAACACACAGTACAATGGATGACACACACATCACATTACCTGTAACTTACCATATATAGACAGTGTACTGTGTGCATCGAACAAAGGCGGCCCTCAGGCACCATCCTCACAAATGCTGCAGGCACAAGGTAAGTCAGTCTTCTTAACAATAAATGAATGAATTTGTATGTTTTTCTAGCATATCTATGGTAATGTTGCATACATGCAAGGGAATGTGGTGGCCTACTGGGATAGCAGCACACAACTGACAGCTATGTGGGACATCAGGAAATGTCTGGCTAAAACTGGCCTCCACACACTATGCAGTAGTACTCAAGTTGGCAAATCCCACTGTAGTATATGTGTGGAGAGAGCTAACTGGGGGTCATAGGTCACAGGCATGGATGCCAGTGTGGGGGTCCCACACCCACCCCTCCCACCCACACAGCAAGTCAGCTGTAGAAAACCAGACAGACATGTCTGGTAAAGGCACACAAAGCAATGTTGAATTACTCCCCTACAGACTTACACAGCGATAGCACAGCAGGTATCGCAGTTGCAGTAAGGCTATGAAGGGTAAGAAGTCTGAAACTCAAATGTATGACATTACAATCTGACCTGTGGTCTTTACTGATATGCCTCTAGTCTCCAAGACAAAGCACAGTAGTATGGTAAATGGAACCAAAATATAAAGCAAATATCAGCATAGTCGGTGCAAATGTGTACAGTAGACAGGTGCCCTCCCATGTACCCACACAAATGCAGTAACATGAATGTTTGCAGGGAAATAGCAGCATAGAGCACATTGGCAGGGCTGTGCCAATACATATGAAAACATGTTGCCTGTGCACATGCACGGGTCAATGAGCTATGTGTATGTGTGATTAATACTGTCAGGATCTGGCCAGCACATTCTTCTGGCAGTCATCTCATAGTGCCTTAGGTACAGTGCTGTCTTTGACAGGGCCATATGCAAATAACTGCAGTGACAACTGTTATGCATGTCAGTGACACCCACTGCTCTGCCACTGATGTAGCTGGAAGTCACAGTGCTATGTGGAATATTACACATATAAGGGACATCTTGAAGGATGTGTAGCTGAGGTGCCAAAGCTTTTGTGAATATAAGTGCTTTTTGTTACTGTTGCCAGTTGTCATTCTCAATAATCCTTTTTTCTTATGTTTGCTTTTACATATAATGGACATGCCTGCACAGTAGAATGCACTCTGTGCCCACACCCATAACTCACAACCTCTGACAGCAAGATGTCTGGACAAGGGCAGAAATTAAAGTGGAACAAAGGCACAATGATAGGCATGTGTTGTAAATATCGGCCTTACATACTGAGAAAGATGGTAAGGTGAGGGGGTTTGCAGTAATGGGAATTGTCTGAATGTTATGTAGTTTGAAACAGTAATGTCTATCATTATTTTGTAACATCGCTCTTCAATTATATGTAACTAATTTGCATAAAAACACAAGTGTACGTAGACAGGATGAAACCCCTAGCCAAATACCTATGCCCACACAAGGATATGACATCACAGGTTAGAAAGATACCACACAAGCAGGAGATCCCCAGCCAGTATATCACCAGGTTGCTGGACTGTTTACACAGGACATCATTACTCAACTGGCTGTAGCCACACCTCACAAATGGCCATGTTGGGCAAGAATGTACATAGCTGCCCTCATAATATTGATCTGTGCATCATACAACTAGTATTCCTCTGGTAAAGCACTGTGATGATCTGAGGATGTCTGGCACTAGGTAATGACACAATACATTGCAGTGTCAGACTACAGATATGTCAGAAAATGTCTGATAAACAAACTCAGTACCCTGAGGACAGTCCTGTGTACTCCTGAGAGGTATGTCTGTAGCACACAAAACCCTGGACTAGAGTACACCTTGTCTCTGAAATGGAGTCCCACTGTAACTATAGAAGGTCACACTGGGCATGCTCCTACACTTAGAGAATCACAGGATATCTTGGAACCCACATCGGAATATATGACTGTATTGCGTATATATGTCTGTGCATACAGACAGCTATGTAAACCTCAACAGTCCGCCCCCCCACACACACACACACACATCAGCCAGGATTACCCTCAGCTATCTGTAGGTGGCCCATATGTGATATATCTGCATCTGTTGTGTGAGATACACACACATATACGTGGGCAAAAGATAACATATGTCAAGCATACACACACATAGATGTGGGGAAGTGAGAGACAGACAGTGATAGAGAGAGACAGGGGGCACAGACAGAGTGAATCACACACACACAGATACCCTGAATGGCATACAGTGATGTCCTGCTGTGGACAGTGGCATGCCAGTTGCAAACAGTTGCATGTGCCAGCATGAAAGGTGAACCCCATTGTATAATAGTACTGAGGTTGGGTTTATAATATTCCATCACCAGCGTGTGTGTGTGTGTGTGTGTGTGTGTGTGTGTGTGTGTGTGTGTGTGTGTGTGTGTGTGTGTGTCTCCGTAGGTCTAAGTTTTAGGAGACTGTTCCCACTCAGTACCCTTCACATTGCCCTACTTCACATGATCTTCTGCTGTCATTCACCTTAGAAATAGCACTGGACATCTATCACCCTATAAGCTCTGTAGTGCATGCGATAACTGCTTAACACTATAGTATAAATAACTTGAGAGGTAGGAGTTCTAATCTCAATTGTGGCAAGTGTGTGTGTATTTGTGTGTGTGTGTGTGTGTGTGTGTGTGTGTGTGAGACATTTGTGTGTGCGAGAGTGAAGGAGTGTGTGTTTGTAGGTGAAACGGTTTTAGGCCATTCCCACCCACAACACTTCCTAGTTCCCCACTTTATCAGTCCTGCTGATTTCATTCCCCTTATTAGCATCGTTGACCAGTAGTTGTCAGTCCAGTAAGCTCTGTAGCATGTACAATAACTGCATAACACTATAGTAGAAATCACTAGCTAGTCAGGGGTTCTGATCTCAGATCCAGCAAATGTGTGTGTGGATGTATAGGTGTTTGTGTATGTTTGTAAGAAGAGGTATTTTGATAAGTTTCTTACTCAGTGCCCTACTTTATTAGTCCTGCTGATGTCATTCCCCTTATCAAAACCTTTGGTCAGTTGTCAGCCCAGTTAGCTATGTAGTGAGTGCGATAACTGCGTAACACTTTAGTACAAATCACTAGATAGACAGGGATTCTAATTTCAATACTAGCAAGTAGGTGTGTGTGTGTTTGTTTGTGAGAATCAAATCCTGTGTGGGTTGTACCATTTTGAGTTGGGTATCACTCTGTACACTTCTCATCATCCTACTTTAAAAGGCCTGCTGATGTCATTCACCTTAGAAGTACCTTAGGACAAGGTGAATTCATATAAGCTCCATGGCGCATCTGATAACTGCGTAACACTATAATAGAAATAACTGGATAGATAGGGGTTCTAATCTGAATAGTGGAAACTGTGTGTGTGTGTGTGTGTGTGTGTGTGTGTGTGTGTGTGTGTGTGTGTGTGTGTGTGTGTGTGTGTGTGTGTGTGTGTGTGTGTGTGTGTGTGTGACAGTTGTGTGTGCGAGAATGAAGGAGTGTGTGTTTGTAGGTGAAACAGTTTTAGGCCATTCCCACCCACAACACTTCCTAGTTCCCCACTTTATCCGTCCTGCTGATGTCATTCCCCTTATTAGCACCTTTGGCCAGTTGTCAGTCCAGTAAGCTCTGTAGCATGAACAATAACTGCGTAACACTATAGTAGAAATCACTAGCTAGTCAGGGGTTCTGATCTCAAATCCAGCAAATGTGTGTGTGGGTGTATAAGTGTCTGTGTATGTTTGCAAGAAGAGGTATTTTGATAAGTTTCTTACCCAGTGCCCTACTTTATCAGTCCTGATGATGTCATTCCCCTTATCAAAACCTTTGGCCAGTTGTCAGCCCAGTAAGCTATGTAGTGAGTGCGATAACTGCATAACACTTTAGTACAAATCACTAGATAGACAGGGATTCTAATCTCAATACTGGCAAGTAGGTGTGTGTGTGTTTGTATGTGAGAATCATATCCTGTGTGGGTTGTACCATTTTGAGTTGAGTACCACTCTGTACACTTCCCATCACCCTACTTTACAAGGCCTGCTGATGTCATTCACCTTAGAAGTACCTTTGGACAAGGTGAATTCTTATAAGCTCCATGGCGCATCTGATAACTGCGTAACACTATAATAGAAATAACTGGATAGATAGGGGTTCTAATCTGAATAGTGGAAACTGTGTGTGTGTGTGTGTGTGTGTGTGTGTGTGTGTGTGTGTGTGTGTGTGTGTGTGTGTGTGTGTGTGTGTGTGTGTGTGCTACAGTTGTGTGTGCGAGAGTGAAAGAGTGTTTGTTTGTAGGAGAAACAGTTTTAGGCCATTCCCACCCACAACGCTTCCTAGTTCTCCACTTTATCAGTCCTGCTGATGTCATTCCCTTATTAGCACCTTTGGCCAGTTTTCAGTCCAGTAAGCTCTGTAGCATGTACGATAACTGCGTAACACTATAGTAGAAATCACTAGCTAGTCAGGGGTTCTGATCTCAGATCCAGCAAATGTGTGTGTGGGTGTATAAGTGTTTGTGTATGTTTGTAAGAAGAGGTATTTTGATAAGTTTCTTACCCAGTGCCCTACTTTATCAGTCCTGCTGATGTCATTCCCCTTATCAAAACCTTTGGCCAGTTGTCAGCCCAGTAAGCTATGTAGTGAGTGTGATAACTGTGTAACACTTTAGTACAAATCACTAGATAGACAGGGATTCTAATCTCAATACTGGCAAGTAGGTGTGTGTGTGTTTGTATGTGAGAATCATATCCTGTGTGGGTTGTACCATTTTGAGTTGAGTACCACTCTGTACACTTCCCATCACCCTACTTTACAAGACCTGCTGATGTCATTCACCTTAGAAGTACCTTGGGACAAGGTGAATTCATATAAGCTCCATGGCGCATCTCATAACTGTGTAACACTATAAATGAAATAACTGGATAGATAGGGGTTCTAATCTGAATAGTGGAAACTGTGTGTGTGTGTGTGTGTGTGTGTGTGTGTGTGTGTGTGTGTGTGTGTGTGTGTGTGTGTGTGTGGGTTTGTGATGAGAATCATATCCTAGGTGGGTTATACTATTTTGAGTTGTGTACAACCCTGTACACTTCCCATCACATTACTTTACAAGGCTGCTGATATTATTTACCTTAGACATACCTTGGGACAAGGTGAATCCATATAAGCTCCATGGCATGTCTAATAACTGCATAACATTGTAATAGAAATAAGTAGATAGGTAGGGGTTCTAATCTGAATACTGGCAACTTTCTGTATGTGTGTTTGGGTTGAGAATCATATCGTGTGTGGGTTATACCATTTTGATGTGTGTACCATCCACACCTGTTTACCACCTCCTGATGGCATTACTTTATATAGCATGTTAATGGCATCTGCCTCACATGCAGCATGTTAAACTGTTGTACAACTCAGTGCAGTCATCTGTACAGATGTGTACAGAAGATCTGGGGTTTTACAACCCATATGTGGTCTGTGTCCCCTAACAATGGCCATGTATGTGATATTGTTGCCAAATAGGTCACAGTTATTGTGCTGGCACACATGCAAGCATCAGCTATCATACCTGACTAAAACATCATGCTGATACAATGTCTGTTATCCTATCACTTTCCCAGGCTTGTAGGAGCAATAGATGACTCCAGTTACTATTCCTGGTGGGATATCTCACCATCCATGAAGGCATTCACAACATTACATGTTGTAAGAGGTAGTGGGTTATGTCCCATGCATATAACCTATGTGGGGCATGTCATGTGTATATATAGCACTATAGCACATTAACGTCGATATGTATTTTTTTTTTTTTTTTTTTAACATTTGTTGACCGGAAAAGTCCGACTAGGTTCCACAGATCCTGTTTTCAGTGGAGGCCGGGGAGAAATGCTCCAGAAGCATGTCTTTAGAACATGTCCATTGCCAACTATGTTTGTGTTACTGTATGCATATCCCCTGTGTCAGTCTTTACTGTGTGCATGCAAATGATATACCAGTTTGTCTTACACCCTGTGAACTCAGGAATGCATACCACAAACCTATCATACACAGTACCATACATGCCCTCACCAACTGCATCTGGCTTGAGTGTATGGCAAAGAAATGGCAGGGGCAACAGGTGCTGAGTCGTGAATCTGTTGAGGTCAATATAATGGATATGCCGGTGAGGGACCTACTGACAGTACTCCAATAACCTGTTCCACATGTATGAGCCTGTGGTACTACACAGTACTGAAGTGACATGTCTGAAGGCTACCTGTCTGTGATAAGTGGCATGCATGCCAGGTCACACTGTCTGACAACAGTGTCCATCTCACACTGTTGCATGCATACACACCTGGTAACTTACATATAAAGCTGTACATTGGCTATGACACATTCGGTGTATTTCCAATCTGCCATACTCCATGTTGGTAATGTGTGCAGGGCCACAACCTGCAAACACACAGACACCTGGAATACAAACAGAATACATTATGTCAGACTACATTCAGTCAGTGGTACTAACAACAATAATGCATCATGGCTAATAAGGGACATACACCTTTATATGCACCTATAACAAATGCAAGTAGACAGCACCTTAAACAGTATTATATAGCTACACTGTACTGTATTCACCCTGTGTATCAGACCCATATTAGCCTGTCCCTGCATCGAGGGTATGGATGACAAGGATGTGGCATAGGTATCATCATATGCACTGGGTGTGGTGTGGGTTTGCCAGAGGCCTAGGCTGGGCCATATGGTTGACATCCATGTTTGTGTGTTTGGAGGGGTATCCTATAGATGGGCTGTGCAGAGGTGCTGTGTGTGTGAAGGTGACTTGCCTGTGATACTGTGTGTGTGTGTGTGTGTGTGTGTGTGTGTGTGTGTGTGTGTGTGTGTGTGTGTGTGTGTGGGTGCATGTGCATGTGTGTGTGTGTGTGTGTGTGTGTGTGTGTGTGTGTGTGTGCATATGTATGCACACAGTCACTTCATGTGGCTGCCCTACAGAGGGGTATGTTAGACTGCTTTGGACCATACATGGCAGGGTGTCCAGTTCACTGTCTCTGGCCATGGACATGTGATCTGGTCCTGCCAGGGGTCTCACTGGCACCACCAGGCCCAAGGCCAGATGCATTACTGCTTCCTGATGGTGACTGCTGTCTGCTGGATCCGTGTCCCTGACAGGACTGGCCAGGACCATGTGCCCATGGCCTGCTCCGTTGTGATGTGGACAGCAACCCCACTTCAGTACTGCTGGTGTCACTGCCACTACAGGAATGTAAAGTGCATGGCCCCGTAGACTCGCAGCTGAGGTTGGTGCTGACCTACATCCACATGGCCAATGCCCATCTCCCACCACATGGTCTAGCACAGACATGCCACAGTCGAGGATTGCCAAGGTCTCACCATACCGTCTATTCATGACCTCAATATTTTGGCATGTGGTCTCAACAAGGTCATGTATGTCACCACATAAACCAGGAAGAGTTGCATCCACCAACCTGAGTATTTGTCTGGTGTTGCATTCACTACATGCCTGTGCATTCATGACAGCCTAAAACATGTGTCTGGTGACACCTGCTCTGGCATTTGTGACAGTGGCTTGATGAACAGCAGTCCTTCTTTGAGCACCCCTGTCCATCTGCCTGTGTGGGACCTCACCTGCACACTGGCTATGGACAGTGTCTACACTCACACCTGCCATAGGCAACACATGAGCCTGTACCATAACACCACTTGCCAACTGTCCATCATCTATGGCTGCCTGGAGTGAGGCATGTGTGGGCATTGTGACTCTGTGTGGGGACATTGTGGATGAGAGTGGAATGTCAACTGATGGCACAGATTCAGCCCCTGAAAACACCACCTGTGCCTGAATATGACCGTCATCATTGCCAGAGTCTGCAGAGTCATTGACATCAGATACTGAGCAGGAGGGACTGCAACCACCATGACCACCTGTGGGGGAAAGACAACATATGTAAATTAATACCTGCACTATAACATTTGCTGCTACACATGTACACACACGCACACACATGCACACAAATGCAGGTGAGGTGGCAGACAGGCATTACACAGACCTCACAATAGCCAACTGGCAAAATTCACAACACAGTCAGAACACTACATACACACCCCGGACAGGCCCTCAACATCATGCAGTGCAGCCCTTTCCACCTGTTAAAACTTCTATACACCTCTGTGATATGTGAGTAGTGTTAGTAGATGATGGGCCTTCAAGAACCACACACTGCACCAATGTACACATAGGTTCATAGGTTCATAGGTAGGAGCTAGGCTACTGGCCCTGGGGCCTATACAAGCCTAGCCAAAAATGTACCCTGGCTTTCACCACCCAAGAAGTTAAACTATTTTTTTCTAGAGGCTCCATTAGCTGTTTAAAACTTTCATTTAAAGGCTCACTGCTGCTTTTCATCTGTGAGAAATTGTTTGAGGTGATTGGCTGAATGAGGTCAACTGGACTACAGCTTAGACTAAGCACCTCATTGGTTCTTTTGAGATTTCTTTCATTTAAAGGCTCACTGCTGCTTTTCAGCTGTGAGAAACATTTCTGCAGTTGTTCTAAGTAGTGGGGATATTTGTAGCATTTCCATATTCAGGCTTGTATTTGGGCCTAGTGTTTGTGGAGGCTGTGTGTCTGATCACATATTCAGGGACATCTTGGTTTAGCCAAAGCCATCAGGCATTTCAGTGAGAGAGAATTGTTTGAGGTCATTGGCTGACTGAGGTCACCTGGACTACAGCTTAGACTAAGCAACTCATTGGTTCTTTTGAAATTTCTTTCTTAAAAGCTGTCTCAGGTTTCAACTTTCTGTTACCTAAGAAGTTCAGTTGTGAGTGTTCTGCCATTTTACACTGAGCTGATCGAAAGAAGGACACTGAGGAAACTCGGAGCTATAATATATAACATTAAGTATCCTGTTTTTTGTTTATTTTGTTCTTTATTTCTTTGTTATTTATAGCACTTTGTGTACTGTGTATTTTTCTAGCTAGTTTCACTGTGTGTGAGGTATTAACTGGAAATTGTCCACTTTTATTAAGCATCTGTTGGGTTGTTTGTTTCTGATAACTTGTTGCAGTTAAACTCTTTTTTCTAGAGGCTCCTTTAGCTGTTTAAAACTTTAATTTAAAGGCTCACTGCTGCTTTTCATCTGTGAGAAACATTTCTGCAGTTGTTCTAAGTAGTGGGGATATTTGTAGCATTTCCATATTCAGGCTTGTATTTGGGCCTAGTGTTTGTGGAGGCTGTGTGTCTGAGCACATCTTCAGGGACATCTTGGTTTAGCCAAAGCCATCAGGCATTTCAGTGAGAGAGAATTGTTTGAGGTCATTGGCTGACTGAGGTCACCTGGACTACAGCTTAGACTAAGCACCTCATTGGTTCTTTTGAGATTTCTTTCTTAAAAGCTGTCTTAGGTTTCAACTTTCTGTTACCTAAGAAGTTCAGTTGTGAGTGTTCTGCCATTTCACACTGAGCTGATCGAAGGAAGGACACTGAGGAAACTCGGAGCTATAATATATAATATTAAGTTTCCTGTTTTTTGTTTATTTTGTTCTTTATTTCTTTGTTATTTATCGCACTTTGTGTACTATGTATTTTTCTAGCTAGTTTCACTGTGTGTGAGGTATTAACTGGAAATTGTCCAGTTTTATTAAGCATCTGTTGTGTTGTTTGTTTCTGATAACTTGTTGCAGTTAAACTCTTTTTTCTAGAGGCTCCTTTAGCTGTTTAAAACTTTCATTTAAAGGCTCACTGCTGCTTTTCATCTGTGAAAAACATTTCTGCAGTTGTTCTAAGTAGTGGGGATATTTGTAGCATTTCCATATTCAGGCTTGTATTTGGGCCTAGTGTTTGTGGAGGCTGTGTGTCTGAGCACATCTTCAGGGACATCTTGGTTTAGCCAAAGCCATCAGGCATTTCAGTGAGAGAATTGTTTGAGGTCATTGGCTGACTGAGGTCACCTGGACTACAGCTTAGACTAAGCACCTCATTGGTTCTTTTGAGATTTCTTTCTTAAAAGCTGTCTCAGGTTTCAACTTTCTGTTACCTAAGAAGTTCAGTTGTGAGTGTTCTGCCATTTCACACTGAGCTGATCGAAGGAAGGACACTGAGGAAACTCAGAGCTATAATATATAATATTAAGTTTCCTGTTTTTTGTTTATTTTGTTCTTTATTTCTTTGTTATTTATCGCACTTTGTGTACTATGTATTTTTCTAGCTAGTTTCACTGTGTGTGAGGTATTAACTGGAAATTGTCCAGTTTTATTAAGCATCTGTTGTGTTGTTTGTTTCTGATAACTTGTTGCAGTTAAACTCTTTTTTCTAGAGGCTCTTTTAGCTGTTTAAAACTTTCATTTAAAGGCTCACTGCTGCTTTTCAGCTGTGAGAAACATTTCTGCAGTTGTTCTAAGTAGTGGGGATATTTGTAGCATTTCCATATTCAGGCTTGTATTTGGGACTAGTGTTTGTGGAGACTGTGTGTCTGAGCACATATTCAGGGACATCTTGGTTAAGGCAAAGCCATCAGGCATTTCAGTGAGAGAGAATTGTTTGAGGTCATTGGCTGACTGAGGTCACCTGGACTACAGCTTAGACTAAGCACCTCATTGGTTCCTTTGAGATTTCTTTCTTAAAAGCTGTCTCAGGTTTCAACTTTCTGTTACCTAAGAAGTTCAGTTGTGAGTGTTCTGCCATTTCACACTGAGCTGATCGTAGGAAGGACACTGAGGAAACTTGGAGCTATTATATATAACATTAACTATCCTTTTTTGTTTATTTTGTTCTTTATTTCTTTGTTATTTATAGCACTTTGTGTACTGTGTATTTTTCTAGCTAGTTTCACTGTGTGTGAGGTATTAACTGGAAATTGTCCACTTTTATTAAGCATCTGTTGGGTTGTTCATAGGTTCATAGGTTCATACTGGGCTATCTGCCCTGGGGCAATTATAAGCCTAGTCCGATTCTGTATGGCTTACGCCACCCCTTGATTTGAGTATACTGTGCCCTTTTTAAGGTTTAGTCTACTGTGCCTCTGTCTAATAGTGACACGGGAGTAATCCCTGGGACAAACCTATGATCCCCCATCCACTTATCGAGATTCTTCTTGAAGAGATTCAGTGAGGTGCTCTGCCTCACATGAACTGGAATTCTATTCCAGAGCGAAGGGAGCCTCTGGGTTATGAACCTGTCCCTCCAGCAAGTTCTATTTATTTCTGTGCTGAGGTTCAAGTCCCTCGAGCATGTGGCTCTTAGGGATTTAGATTTACAGAGGTGGAGCATGTCCGTTAATTCTGGATTTGACATAGCTTTGTATGTCAGGCATAGATTGCCTCGAATTAGGCGGTATGCAACTGAGTAGAGCTGGAGTTTTTTTAACCGAGCAGCATATGGCATCTGTTTGAGACCCTTGATCCTCTTGGTGAGATACTTTTGGGGTCATTCTAATTGCTGCAGGTGTCGGGTAAGGTACATCCCAAAAGGGGCATTGTATTCTATGATGGGCCTGATGAGGGATGAATAAAGGGGCACGATTACCTCTCTTGACCTAGATGTGAAACCCTTCGTGATGAGGTGGGCTCTCTAGAAGGTCTTTCTAACCACTTTGGCAATGTGGTTTTCAAAGGAGAGATTGTTATCAACTTGGGTCCTCAGGTCCCTAATAACTTTCTCTGTACTTAATGGGTTTCCACATATGTGGTAATTTGTGGGCACATTATTTTTGCCAAAGGGTATGACTATACATTTTTTGGCATTTAGCATTAAACCGTGGCGCTGGCACCAGTTATCTGTCTCTGTGAGACCTTTTTGAAGGATGTTTGTGTCAGCTGGAGAGTTGATTATGGCGCCCAGTTTGCAGTCGTCTGCGAACTTGGTGAGCCATAGTCCTCCCACATTTGCCTGTACCTCGGAAAAGTATATACCGAACAAGAGTGGTCCCAGACAGAACCCTGTGGGACGCCACTTGTGACCAGTTTCGAGTCTGACATGGCTCCAGCAACTCTCACTCTGTGGGTTCTGTCTTTGAGCCAGTTTGTGACCCATCTTGTGACATAGGGTTTATATTTAAGCTGGATAGCTTATCTATGATGCCCGAGTGGGGTATTGTGTCAAATGCCTTTGCAAGGTCCAGATAGGCTGTGTGGACTACCTTCCCTTCATCTATGGCTTTGGTGACTGTTTCAAAGAAGTCAACTAGGTTCAAAAGGCAGGATCTGCCCTTGACAAAGCCAAACTGGGTAGGATCTAGTGTCTGTAGGTCCCCAATGTCTTTGTTTATGAGCTCCATGATGATCCTCTCCATAGCCTTGCAGACTAAGCTAGTCAGGCTTATGGGGCGATAGTTTCCAGGGTCCGTAGAGGCTCCACCTTTGTGGAGTGGAACCACTGTTGCTGTACACCATTCTGTGGGAACATATCCTGTAGTGAGGCTGAGATTGTATAACTGTTTTATTTGAGGGATTAGTTCCTCTTGGAGTTCATGTAGGACGCAACCTGGGATGCCATCTGGTCCCATGGAAGCAGTGTGTTTTGCTTTGGAGAGGGCAGCCTTCACCTGAGCATCTGAGATGTTTGGGAGGCAGCCTTCTGCTGGGATAGGTACTTGCTCTTTTGGGGGGGAGGGGGGGGAGAAGTTTGCACTGAACCTGTCTGTCAGGATATTGGCGATGTCTGTGGGTTCTGTGTATTTTTTGTCGTTTAGAATCAACTCAGAACAAGTCTGGGAGCTGCATCCCAGGTTTCTAACATAACTGAAAAAAGCCTTATGATTGTCTTTGGTGTCCTGTGCAATTTTCCTCTCGAAGCTGGCCTTGGAGGATTTTATGAGGTATCGTAATTTTTTGCTAGTACTGATCAGAGATGCCTTCCCTATTAGGGATTTTGCTCTATCATGTAGTAGCTTCCTCCTTCTGTTGTACAGTTTATTTATGGCAGGGGTCCACCAGACTGGACACCTGCCTTTGGATGATTGGGTCTTGGTTTTGTTTGGGATACCATGATCCATGCATTCCTGGAGATGTCCGTAGAATGCATTTATATAGGATTCTGCAGTTTGGGCCATAGTTTCCACTGGCCCTGGGGCCTTGAAGGATTCCACTTCGGTTTTGAGAAGTGAGAAGTTCGCTTTTGAGAAGTTTTTCACTGTGGTTTTCTGGGCTAGGGGTGGGGTCGGGATGTGGACATCCAGTGAAATTAATTTATGGTCTGATCTTACCAAAGAGGGATATACTTCTGGTATGGAGCATATAGTCTCCATGTTGGTAATGATCAGGTCTAGTATGTTGTCCCCTCTTGTGGGAGTGGTGACTAGTTGTTCCATAGCATTTGAGTTTATAATTTACAGGAACCTTTGGGCTAAGGTGCTGGGGCTTGAGTAGTGCTCCCAGTCAATGTTTGGGTAGTTCAAGTCGCCCAATATAATGGTGTTCGGAGAGATCTTCATGTTCTCCAATGTTTTCAGGAAAGCCGAGTGGGATTCCTGACTTTGAAAGGGTGGTCTGTAGGATGCTATAAACTGAAAAGCAGTCTTGCCCACTGTTAGTTGCACATGGATGGTCTCCGATACTTCATGCAATGCCACTAACCTGGAGGTGTGGATATCCTTGATAAATATGGAAACTCCCCCTCCTTTTGTGGTTCGGTCAGGGTTTTGGGGCCAAAAAGCATGATATGAGATATAGCCTGGAAGTGCTGGGGTGCTCTCTGGAGGCTTGAACCAGGTTTCTGTCACTGCACAGATATCGATGTTCTCCATACTGAGGAGAGCTTTGAGTGTGTGCATCTTGAGGTTAAGACTTCTGGCATTTAGCAGCATTACCCTTAGTTTCTTGTTCCTTGTGCCGTCTATGGGGGTGGGTTTGACTTTTGAGCCTTGCCTAAAAAAGGCACTATGGGGGTGGCAAGAGCCTTTGCCAATATCTGAAAGCCCATTGGTGACAGGTGCAAGCCGTCCCTAGTGAAGCAACGTGGCTTGTCAAGCATGTCATCCCAGGCTGACAGACACTGGATCCCCTTTGAATGGCACCAAAATTTTAGCCAATTGTTAAAATCAATCATTTTGTCTTTGTACTGTGGCATCATTCTAGGTGAGTGTAAGATGCTGCTCAAGGTCAGGGTCATACCAGCCTGGGCTACATGATCAGAGAGCTCCTCTATGTCTCTTTTCATGTAGTTCAGGGAGGTATGTCTCAGGTCATTCACACCAGCATGTACAATGACTGAGTCATATTTGTATTTGCTTTGGAGTGACCTGAGTGCTTGCGTTATGTGTCGGATCCTAGCACCCGACAGGCAGCTCACCGTGACCTTCTCTTTAATCAGCCTGGTGAGCGGGACGTCAGTGTGTCTGACAATAGAGTCACCTATAACAAGAGTATCAGGTGTGTTATTCAGCCTTAAGGGCTGTGGCTGCTTGGCACACTGACTTTGTGGGTTATGTGTTGTGTGTGTTTTGTTTTGAGGTAGCGTTTGCTTGGATGTTTGCTTTGGAGGTCTCTGTTGCTTAGGTAGATTTTTATTTAGAGCCTCCGAGTATGTTTTTGTATATTTATGTGTTTGGTTCGCTGATGTGGTGGGACTATGTGATACTGGAATTGTGTTGTGTGAGGTTACCTTCTCCTCCTGACTGGTTACACCAGTTTTCAAATGAGAGAGCTCAGCCTCCAGTTTGGCTAAATAGTTGCATCTCTCACATATATTTGAACCTGTTTGGAGGAGGAGAGGGTTGTCCGTGTACATGAGACAGTTGTAACATTGCCTCATAATTCCCAGATTCACCAGCTGGACTGGAGAGGAAACCACTGACTGACCTTTGGACATGCTAGAGTAATAGGGAAACTGAATTTAAGACGGACCAATAGAGGACAGGGTAATCGTAGAGAGTATGAGTAAGTAGTGCTTATCGTTTAATAGTGCTAACTTGTAGGATTACTTAACTGGACCAGTGAAGGGCCTTAGAATGAGAATATGGTGTTTAAATTGAGAGATAGAGCAGTTCTAAGGGAAAAAATGAAGAGCAGACTTTGTGGAGCCAGGAATAGTTTAAACCCAATTAGGCGGCGCTGCCCGCTGTTGCGCTATGCACAAAAATACGCAAAAGAGGGTTTTACGAGAGGAAGATGAAGGAGTTTTGGAATTGACCCAAAATGGCCAATAAAACTACAGATGTTAAGTTGTCTATCTCGCCTTCATTCTTGCTGGATGGGTTTGGAGCCGAACCTCGGCTCCGACTCGGCCACTCTAAAACCTCGAGAGCTAGTTCCACTGGCTCGAGGCTCCCCTATATCCCACAATGCTAGGCGGTAACTCCTCAGATCTCGTTTGCCGCTATAGCGATCGAGGTGCTCTTTCAACTGGCTCTCAGGTTAGTTACTTGAAAAACAAAGTTAACTAATATAGACCCCCTTTAAGTTAGTTTTTCTGTATTATTTACTTATTTAGGTAGTTTCTTTAACGTCCCCTTGCAAATTCTTCCTCCTTTTTTTCCAAGAACTTTCAGAGTTCTTCCCTTAGGCTCTGTCCCTCCCTTCCTAGTAGTTGGAGTGACTGTTTTTTCTGTAGGGATTATTTACTTTAATTTAGTTTAATTTAGTTTAATTTCATTTAGTATAATCTGTGTGTGTGTGAGTGTGAGTGATTACACTATTTTCTTTAGAAATGTCTAAAGAATTGAAGGTCTCAGGCTTTAAGAAGTGTGACTCGTGCTGTCAGAAGATGTCTCTGACAGATGGTCACACTTCTTGTGTATACTGCCTGGGACCTTTGCACCTGGTTTCAGCCCTAGAGTCCTGCAGGAGCGAAAAAATAAGCTTATTTTAAGGGGCTTATTGAAGCTTGAGGGTCCCCCCACTCAATCTTCAGGGAAACCCTCCAAGTCTACCAGACCGTCGGCTCCTGTATCTGAGTCGTCTTTGGGGGCTTCAAAACCTGTTCGAACATCAGCTCTGGCTGGAGCCGATGATTCTCGAACACAAGTTTCCACTGTTCCCTCGGCTCCGGCCGGAGCCGAGGTAGTCACTGCTGAGTCGGCTCCGATAAGGCTATCGGAACCGACTTCTAGAAAGAGGTCCAGGTCACCATCTATCGGCTCTGTTCATTTGGCTCCAGCATCTCCATTGTTGTCTGAACGGAGCCATAGATCTCACTCCTCTAGGTCATCGAGACTGTCAGATCATGACCTTCAGAGGGTAGTGAGTCGACTTCTTAAGTCCGAGGCACTGGCCCAGATGCTTCAGAGCCCGACTCAACAGTCAATGGCTAATCCTGTCACTCAGAATGTTCCTCCTCTGACTCTCTTGAGTTCAGAGCCGGGGAAGCTCGGACCCGAGACTGTGGGTGCGTCGGAACCGATACCTTTGTCTTCGGTGCCATCGTCTGCTCCGATGTCTTCTTTGGAAGAATCTCAGCGCCGGACTTCCCTCGTTGGCTCCGAGGGGGCGAGTGGCATCGGACCCTTGTCCGACCCCGCTCTCCCACTCGGTGCTTCGGCATTGGTGAGTTCGGCTCTGACATCGACCTCAGAGCCAACACTGTCGGTGCCGAGGGAGGTTTTCAGCTTTTCAGAGCGGAGACCTCTGGCTCTGCCTGACAGGGGTGCCTTCGAGGTCATGAGGAGCGTGTTGGAACCTGGTTCAACCCCACAGTCTGCTCCATCTGCCCCTCCCTCCACGGTGCCTGCGGTGATTTCTTCTCACTCCCTCATCCCGGATCGTAGAGAGCCAGCTCCTCAAGTATCCCCAGTGGGGATCTCCTCCTCTTCCGAGGCCTCTCCTGACCTGGTAGGAGAGCCCCTAGGAAGAGGCAGTGCAAGAGGAAGCACATCGACTCCTGAGTCTGTCACCTCTGACACTGATTTAGAGGATTCTGAAGGTTGGCCTCGTTCCCCCTCTGAAGATGTCTCATTCACAGACATCCTCGAAATCTTAAAACAGAGGGGGAATTGGCCAGCCCTCAACCCTTCAGAGGATGAATCAGTGTATCTTGAGGCATTTGGCTCTTGCCCTTCCACCTCCTGGGTGTCCCCTCCTTGACCCCTCATGGAAGTGGTGGCGAGGAAGGTCTGGACGGCTCCTGACTCAGTGGAACCCACCCCCAGGAGACCATCAAAATTTATCACTGCCCCCAAAGACAAAGAATTCTTAACCAAAGGCGTCTCTGTTGATGCTATGGTGGTGGCTGCAGCCACCAAGAAGGAGCTTGCTGATCCTTCAGTGCCTGTTCATCCTCCTAACAATGAGTCTAGGACTATGGACAGGTACGGGAAGCGGATGTTCTCGTCAGCGACCTTTTCTATGCGCTGAATTACCTGTGTCATTTCACTGCCTCCAGAGGGATTTGCTCAAGGAAGCGAGTGAAATGTTAAAGGATCCAACAGCTGCGGGTTTTCAGGATAGGATGAACTCTCAGCTAGCGACCCTAAACTCAATAGCTAACTCCTCCATGCGCCTTCTTTCATACGCAGAGGATGAGGCGAGTAGAGTGGCAGGTACAGGTGTGGCGTTATGTCGGCATGCCTGGATGCGGCTGTGTAACTTTGCGGACCCTTTCAAGGCGTCCTTCACTAACCCCCCTTTTGATGGATCATCCCTCTTTGGTCCTCAAGTGAAGGAAACCCTGACTAGGTGCGAGACTGATGGCAAAACTCTCTCTGCCGTCGGAGTCCATTTTTCTACTCCTTCTAGGCCTTACCCCAAGGGCCAGAAGGGGGGAAAGATGTGGTTCTGCAAACAACCACAAGGAGTTTTGCCTGATGCACAGAGTTGTTTCCCCCCTAGAGGCAGAGGGGGGAACAATAATAATAGACGCCGTCCTAGAGGCAGAGGGGGCCCGCAGAATCAGGGCAGTTGAGAATCCTTCTCTGACAAGCCCTTTCAGCATCCCAGAGGTGTTGCCCGACTGTCCACCTTTGGAGGCAGTCGGGGGAAGATTATCTCTGTACCCAGAAGCCTGGCTTTCCCTTACTCAAGACAAATGGGTACAGTCTATCATTTCCGAAGGCTACAAAATACCTTTCTTTCGCATTCTGAAGCAGTCCGGAAAATCCCTTCCAGACGTTCCACCCAGTCAAAGGGAGCAAACGGCATTAGAAATTTCAAAGCTGCTAGCAAAAAGAGCTATACAACCAGTTACAGCAGACCAACAAGGATCCGGAATCTACTCCAAATTCTTTTTGGTTCCAAAGAAAACAGGGGACTGGAGACCTATTTTGGATCTCAGCAACTTGAACAAGTTTGTCAAGAAAACAAAATTTTGGATGGTCATGCTGCAGTCCATTTTGCCCCTTCTGGGGCGAGACTACTGGATGTGCTCTATAGATCTCCAAGATGCGTACTATCACATCAGAATGAACCGATGCTCCAGGAGATTTCTCCGCTTCAGGCTGGGAACCAGTCATTTTCAGTTCAGGGCCCTGCCCTTTGGTCTCACTACAGCCCCCCGAGTGTTTACCAAATGCATGGCAGTGGTCGCCTCTCGGCTGAGACAACAAGGATTCCAGGTGTTTCCATATTTAGACGACTGGCTCCTAACAGCCCCCACCAAGCATCTTCGCCTTCTTGCCAGAGACTACACTTTACACACATGTCAAACACTAGGCATTTCAATAAATTACGAAAAGTCTGTCTTGTCGCCTTGTCATGTTATTACCTTCATAGTCGCAAATTTCGACACAGTCAACATGTCAGCCAGACTCACAGAGCAGAGAATAGCAGACATACACAGACAAGTCTCTCTTGTCTTGCAGAGCAACAAAGGTCTTAGGGATAATGGCAGCGGCCATCCCTCTTCTACCATTAGCTCGCTTCTATATGAGAATCTTACAATGGATGCTCTTCACACAATGGTCTTTCCAACAACTTCCAATGTCCCATCCTATTTGGATAACACAATCGTGCAAGAATCATCTCTCTTGGTGGATCACATCTCCCCAGCTCTTCCTAGGGAGACCTTTTGTTCCTTCCCCTCCGGTTGCTACAGTGACAACAGATGCCTCCCTGATCGGGTGGGGGGGCATTACCAGAGCAGGACGGTCCAAGGCATGTGGCAACCTTTCGAGTGCCACTTGCACATAAATGTCCTAGAGATGAGAGCAGTGCTTCTAGCGTTGCAAGCCATACAAGACTCTCTTCCCAAGGGAACTATAGCAATTCAAACAGACAATATGTCTGTAGTGTGGTACATCAACAAACAAGGCGGAACCAGATCTTACCCCTATGTCGAGAAGCACTCAGACTGTGGCAATGGGCGATTTCTTCTCAGCGGTTTCTGTTAGCAACGCACATTCCCGGGAAGTCCAATGTGATTGCGGACAAATTGAGCAGAGCTATTCTCATGCCTCACGAGTGGTCTCTGAAAAGTTCTCAAAAGTGGGGCCGGCCTTGCTGCGACCTTTTTGCTACTCCCCAAAACAGCAAGTGCAACGATTTCTTCACCCTCTTTCCCCAACCAGGCCACCCCAGCAGAGATGCTCTAGCCCACGATTGGCCCCGGGGACTTCTGTATGCCTTTCCACCCTTCCCGCTGATATCTCAACTAATTCAGAAAGCCATCGCTCAGAAAGCTTCCATGATCCTCATTGCCCCTTACTGGCCTCGACAGGTTTGGTTCCCATTTCTTCACTGTTATCTGTTGGAGCAACCCTGGCATCTGGACCCAGTTCCAGACCTCCTGACCCATCAGTCGGGTCAGTTGCACCGCTCCCTCCCTTCTCTGAATCTCACAGTGTGGTTCCTCCTATTCCAACTTTAGCCAGACTTCCTCTAATATCTCACTCAGTTCGCGATATTTTGATAGCCTCTCATAAATCTTCCACTCGGAAGATTTATAATAGTAAGTGGAAATGTTTTTCCTGTTGGGCACAGTCAAAGGATATAGATCCTTTCACTGCTTCTATTCAGTCTGTTTTGGATTTTCTAGCCGAACACTTCCACTCAGGTTCGTCTCCGTCCACCATCAAGGTTCAATTGGCGGCTATATCTAACTTTCATGTCGGTGTCTCAGAGTCTTCCATTATGTCTCACAAGCTCTGCAAAGCTTTTCTAAAGGGAGTTTTTCTCCTCAAACCACCTATCAGGGATCCTCCTCCTCAATGGGATCTCAACTTGGTTCTGGCGTCCTTAATTCTTTCCCCCTTTGAACCCGCGGCTTCATGCTCAATGAAGTTACTATCTTGGAAAACACTCTTTCTGGTAGCTATCACTTCAGCTCGAAGAGTCTCTGAACTCCATGCTCTGTGTAGTCGACCCCCTTATCTATTGTTTCATAAGGATAGGGTATCTTTGCATTAACCCGTCCTTTTTGCCTAAGGTAGCTTCACCAGCAAATTTGAATCAAACCATTGATCTTCCAGTTTTCTTCCCTAACTATTCCAACAGGTCAGAACAGAGATTACACTGCTTGGGCGTTCATCGCCAACTTAGGTACTATTTAGACAGGACCAGCAATCCAGGAAATCCGATCAACTGTTTGTGTCCTATGCAGAAGGTAGAATGGGCCTTCCAGTTTCTAAGGTATCTCTCTCTAGATGGCTTACTTTGTTGATTACCCTTGTTTATGAGATCAGACATCAACAGTTGCCATCCAAACCCAAGGCTCATTCGACTAGAGCTTTAGCCACATCTATAGCTTTTCAAGACAGACTGCCTATTGATTCGATTTGTTCTGCAGCTACTTGGGCTTCTCCCCATACCTTCATATCTCATTATAAGTTGGACTTAGCCTCTAGAGGCCGAACCAACTTTGGTTCCACTGTACTCAAGAGTCTGTTCCAATAGGCCACCCGGGACAAGGTGCTAGGGGCGCGGTCCCATCCAGCAAGAATGAAGGCGAGATAGACAACTTAACATTTAGAAGTTATGTACCTACCATAACGTTCCATGTTAGTTGTCTTCTTCTTGCCTTCTTTCTTGCGTCCCACCCTCCTTCCCCCTAGCCTGGACAGACCTAGAGGAGATTGTCTTGTGACCTCTTTATCTTTCTCCCATGCTACCACCTGTATATATATGCCTCTGTTAGGTTTAGAACACCTCACACTCAGCCTTATAGAGGTGGGTTACCTTTCTCCATGTTATGGAGTTTTTTCCTGCTTGGCCTAGCTTTCAAACGAGATCTGAGGAGTTACCGCCTAGCATTGTGGGATATAGGGGAGCCTCGAACCAGTGGAACTAGCTCTCGAGCATTTAGAGTGGCCGAGTCGGAGCCGAGGTTCGGCTTCGAACCCATCCAGCAAGAAAGAAGGCGAGAAGAAGACAACTAACATGGAACTTTATGGTAGGTACATAACTTCTAATTTCAAGTCAGTAACCACTCCCACACGGGCAGGCAGGCTGCTCAATGTTTTTCACTGCCACTGATCAACAAAGAGACTTCCCTTTAGCCCAAGCAAAAAATGGCCTCACAGAAACTTACAAACAGTTCAAGAACAGCAAGCCTGTAACTGAACTTTTTTAAATCACAGAAAAGTGGGAAAAAAGCAAGATTTTTTTGTTTTTTTGTTTTTTCAGAGATAGCAGAGGTTCACAAGTATCAATAAGTTATAACAGTGCAGTAAATGACCCCACACAAGAGTGCTAAGCCAAAGACAGATAAAATGCAAGTTTTGAGAAAAAAATGATTTTAAAAATAAGTACAAACAGGGAATTCAGTAAACAGCTCTAGGTTGTGCTCTAAATACAGTTACTAATGCAGAAATCAAGTTTAACAAGCCAGAAAATGCTCAAAATAGGCAGCTATGCAGAAAAACTTAGGAAATAAACAAAGGAAAAATACTTAAAATCTCAAAAGTGGCTCCTTTCTTCTCTCAGCATTTTCTCCTCTTGGTGGGTGCTTCACCAACAGCCAACAAGCCTGAAAAGACGCCAAAACCACGAGGCAACCAGGTTTTAAGAGAGGAAGATGAAGGAGTTTTGGAATTGACCCAAAATGGCCAATAAAACTACAGTTTCAAGTCGGTAACCACTCCCACAGGGGCAGGCTGCTCAATGTTTTCACTGCCACTGATCAACAGAGAGACTTCCCTTTAGCCCAAGCAAAAAATGGCCCCACAGAAACTTACAAACAGTTCAAGAACAGCAAGCCTGTAACTGAACTTTTTTAAATCTCAGAAAAGTGGGAAAAAAGCAAGATTTTTTTTGTTTTTTGTTTCTTTCAGAGATAGCAGAGGTTCACAAGTATCAACAAGTTATAACAGTGCAGTAAATGACCCCACGCAAGAGTGCTAGGCCAAAGACAGATAAAATGCAAGTTTTGAGAAAAAAAACGATTTTAAAAATAAGTGCAAACAGGAAATTCACTAAACATCTCTAGGTTGTGCTCTAAATACAGTTACTAATGCAGAAATCAAGTTTAACAAGCCAGAAAATGCTCAAAATAGGTGGCTATGCAGAAAAACTTAGGAAATAGACAAAGGAAAAATACTTAAAATCTCAAAAGTGGCTCCTTTCTTCTCTCAGTGTTTCCTCCTCTTGGTGGGTGCTTCACCAACAGCCAACAAGCCTGAAAAGATGCCAAAACCATGAGGCAACCAGGTTTTAAGAGAGGAAGATGAAGGAGTTTTGGAATTGACCCAAAATGGCCAATAAAACTACAGTTTCAAGTCAGTAACCACTCCCACAGGGGCAGGCAGGCTGCTCAATGTTTTTCACTGCCACTGATCAACAGAGAGAATTCCCTTTAGCCCATGCAAAAAATGGCCTCACAGAAACTTACAAACAGTTCAAGAACAGCAAGCCTGTAACTGAACTTTTTAAATCTCAGAAAAGTGGGAAAAAAGCAAGATTTTTTTTTTTTCAGAGGTAGCAAAGGTTCACAAGTATGAACAAGTTATAACAGTGCAGTAAATGACCCCACATAAGAGTGCTAGGCCAAAGACAGATAAAATGCAAGTTTTGAGGAAAAAAAAACGATTGTTTCTGATAACTTGTTGCAGTTAAACTCTTTTTTCTAGAGGCTCCTTTAGCTGTTTAAATCTTTCATTTAAAGGCTCACTGCTGCTTTTCAGCTGTGAGAAATATTTCTGCAGTTGTTCTAAGTAGTGGGGATATTTGTAGCATTTCCATATTCAAGCTTGTATTTGGGCCTAGTGTTTGTGGAGGCTGTGTGTCTGAGCACATATTTAGGGACATCTTGGTTTAGCCAAAGCCATTAGGCATTTCAGTGAGAGAGAATTCTTTGAGGTCATTGGCTGACTGAGGTCACCTGGACTACAGCTTAGACTAAGCACCTCATTGGTTCTTTTGAGATTTCTTTCTTAAAAGCTGTCTCAGGTTTCAACTTTCTGTTACCTAAGCAGTTCAGTTGTGAGCGTTCTGCCATTTCACACTGAGCTGATCAAAGGAAGGACACTGAGGAAACTCAGAGCTATAATATATAACATTAAGTATCCTATTTTTTGTTTATTTTGCTCTTTATTTCTTTGTTATTTATAGCACTTTGTGTACTGTGTATTTTTCTAGCTAGTTTCACTGTGTGTGAGGTATTAACTGGAAATTGTCCACTTTTATTAAGCATCTGTTGGGTTGTTTGTTTCTGATAACTTGTTACAGTTAAACTCTTTTTTCTAGAGGCTCCTTTAGCTGTTTAAAACTTTCATTTAAAGGCTCACTGCTGCTTTTCAGCTGTGAGAAACATTTCTGCAGTTGTTCTAAGTAGTGGGGATATTTGTAGCATTTCCATATTCAGGCTTGTATTTGGGCCTAGTGTTTATGGAGGCTGTGTGTCTGAGCACATATTCAGGGACATCTTGGTTTAGCCAAAGCCATCAGGCATTTCAGTGAGAGAGAATTGTTTGAGGTCATTGGCTGACTGAGGTCACCTGGACTACAGCTTAGACTAAGCACCTCATTGGTTCTTTTGAGATTTCTTTCTTAAAAGCTGTCTCATGTTTCAACTTTCTGTTACCTAAGAAGTTCAGTTCTGAGTGTTCTGCCATTTCACACTGAGCTGATCATAGGAAGGACACTGAGGAAACTTGGAGCTATTATATATAACATTAAATATCTTATTTTTTGTTTATTTTGTTCTTTATTTCTTTGTTATTTATAGCACTTTGTGTACTGTGTATTTTTCTAGCTAGTTTCACTGTGTGTGAGGTATTAACTGGAAATTGTCCACTTTTATTAAGCATCTGTTGGGTTGTTCATAGGTTCATAGGTTCATACAAGGCTATCTGCCCTGGGGCAATTATAAGCCTAGCCCGATTCTGTATGGCTTACGCCACCCCTTGATTTGAGTATACTGTGCCCTTTTTAAGGTTTAGTTTACTGTGCCTCTGTCTAATAGTGACACGGGAGTAATCCCTGGGACAAACCTATGATCCCCCATCCACTTATCGAGATTCTTCTTGAAGAGATTCAGTGAGGTGCTCTGCGTCACATGAACTGGAATTCTATTCCAGAGCGAAGGAAGCCTCTGGGTTATGAACCTGTCCCTCCAGCAAGTTCTATTTATTTCTGTGCTGAGGTTCAAGTCCCTCGAGCGTGTGGCTCTTAGGGATTTAGATTTACTGAGGTGGAGCATGTCCACTAATTCTGGATTTGACATAGCTTTGTATGTCAGGCATAGATCGCCTCGAAGTAGGCGGTATGAAACTGAGTAGAGCTGGAGTTTTTTTATCCGAGCAGCATATGGCATCTGTTTGAGACCCTTGATCCTCTTGGTAAGATACTTTTGGGGTCTTTCTAATTGCTGCAGGTGTCGGGTAAGGTACATCCCAAAAGGGGCATTGTATTCTATGATGGGCCTGATGAGGGATGAATAAAGGGGCACGATTACCTCTCTTGATCTAGATGTGAAACCCTCCATGATGAGGTGGGCTATCTAGAAGGTCTTTCCAACCATTTTGGCAATGTGGTTTTCAAAGGAGAGATTGCTATCAACTTGGGTCCCCAGGTCCCTAATAACTTTCTCTGTACTTAATGGGTGTCCGCCTATGTGGTAATTTGTGGGCACATTGTTTTTGCCAAAGAGTATGACTATACATTTTTTGACATTTAGCTTTAAACCATGGCGCTGACACCAGTTATCTGTCTCTGTGAGACCTTTTTGAAGGATGTTTTTGTCAGCTGGAGAGTTGATTATGGCGCCCAGTTTGCAGTCATCTGCGATCTTGGTGACCCATAGTCCTCCCACGTTTGCCTGTACCTCGGAAAAGTATATACCGAACAACAGTGGTCCCAGACAGAACCCTGTGTGACGCCACTTGTGACCAGTTTTGAGTCTGACATGGCTCCAGCAACTCTCACTCTGTGGGTTCTGTCTTTGAGCCAGTTTGTGACCCATCTTGTGACATAGGGGTTTATATTTAAGCTGGATAGCTTATCTATGATGCCCGAGTGGGGTATTGTGTCAAATGCTTTTGCAAGGTCCAGATAGGCTGTGTGGACTACCTTCCCTTCATCTATGGCTTTGGTGACTGTTTCAAAGAAGTCAACCAGGTTCAAAAGGCAGGATCTGCCCTTGACAAAGCCAAACTGGGTAGGATCTAGTGTCTGTAGGTCCCCAATGTCTTTGTTTATGAGCTCCATGATGATCCTCTCCATAGCCTTGCAGACTAAGCTAGTCAGGCTTATGGGGCGATAGTTTCCAGGGTCCGTAGAGGCTCCACCTTTGTGGAGTGGGACCACTGTTGCTGTACGCCATTCTGTGGGCACATATCCTGTAGTGAGGCTGAGATTGTATAGCAGTTTTATTTGAGGGATTAGTTCCTCTTGGAGTTCATGTAGGACGCAACCTGGGATGCCATCTGGTCCCATGGAAGCAGTGTGTTTTGCTTTGGAGAGGGCAGCCTTCACCTGAGCATCTGAGATGTTTGGGAGGCAGCCTTCTGCTGGGATAGATACTTGCTCTTTTGGGGGCGAGGGGGTGGAGAAGTTTGCACTGAACCTGTCTGTCAGGATATCGGCGATGCCTGTGGGTTCATTGTATTTTTTGTCATTTAGAATCAACTCAGAACAAGTCTGGGAGTTGCATCCCAAGTTTCTAACATAACTGAAAAAACCCTTCTGATTGTCTTTGGTGTCCTGTGCAATTTTTCTCTCGAAGCTGGCCTTGGAGGATTTGATGAGGGATCGTAATTTTTTGCTAGTACTGATCAGAGGTGCCTTCCCTATTAGGGATTTTGCTCTATCATGTAGTAGCTTCCTCCTTCTGTTGTACAGTTTATTTATGGCAAGGGTCCACCAGACTGGACACCTGCCTTTGGATGATTGGGTCTTGGTTTTGTTTGGGATACCATGATCCATGCATTCCTGGAGATGTCCGTAGAATGCATTTATATAGGATTCTGCAGTTTGGGCCATAGTTTCCACTGGCCCTGGGGCCTTGAAGGATTCCACTTCAGTTTTGAGAAGTGAGAAGTTCGCTTTTGAGAAGTTGTTCACTGTGGTTTTCTGGGCTGGGGGTGGGGTCGGGATGTGGACATCCAGTGAAATTAATTTATGGTCTGATCTTACCAAAGATAGATATACTTCTGGTATGGAGCATATAGTCCCCATGTTGGTAATGATCAGGTCTAGTATGTTGTCCCCTCTTGTGGGAGTGGTGACTAGTTGCTCCATAGCATTTGAGTTTATAATTTACAGGAACCTTTGGGCTAAGGTGCTGGGGCTTGAGTAGTGCTCCCAGTCAATGTTTGGGTAGTTCAAGTCACCCAATATAATGGTGTTTGGAGAGATCTTCATGTTCTCTAATGTTTTCAGGAAAGCCGAGTGGGATTCCTGAGTTTGAGAGGGTGGTCTGTAGGATGCTATAAACTGAAAAGCAGTCTTGCCCACTGTTAGTTGCACATGGATGGTCTCCGATACTTCATGCAATGCCACTAACCTGGAGGTGTGGATATCCTTGATAAATATGGAAACTCCCCCTCCTTTTGTGGTTCAGTCAGGGTTTTGGGGCCGAAAAGCATGATATGAGGTATAGCATGGTAGTGCTGGGGTGCTCTCTGGAGCCTTGAACCAGGTTTCTGTCACTGCACAGATATCGATGTTCTCCATACTGAGGAGAGCTTCGAGTGCGTGCATCTTGAGGTTAAGACTTCTGGCATTTAGCAGCATTACCCTTAGTTTCTTGTTCCTTGTGCCGTCTATGGGGGTGGGTTTGACTTTTGAGCCTTGCCTAAAAAAGGCGCTATGGGGGTGGCAAAAGCCTTTGCCAATATCTGAAAGCCCAGTGGTGACAGGTGCATGCCGTCCCTAGCGAAGCAACGTGGCTTGTCTAGCATGTCATCCCAGGCTGACAGACACTGGATCCCCTTTGAATGACACCAAAATTTTAGCCAATTGTTAAAATCGATCATTTTGTCTTTGTACTGTGGCATCATTCTAGGTGAGGGTAAGATGCTGCTCAAGGTCAGGGTCATACCAGCCTGGGCTACATGATCAGAGAGCTCCTCTATGTCTCTTTTCATGTAGTCCAGGGAGGTATGTCTCAGGTCATTCACACCAGCATGTACAATGACTGAGTCATTTTTGTATTTGCTTTGGAGTGACCCGAGTGCTTGCGTTATGTGTCGGATCCTAGCACCCATCAGGCAGCTCACCGTGACCTTCTCTTTAATCAGCCTGGTGAGCGGGACGTCAGTGTGTCTGACAATAGAGTCACCTATAACAAGAGTATCAGGTGTGTTATTCAGCCTTAAGGGCTGTGGCTGCTTGGCACACTGACTTTGTGGGTTATGTGTTGTGTGTGTTTTGTTTTGAGGTAGCGTTTGCTTGGATGTTTGCTTTGGAGGTCTCTGTTGCTTAGATAGATTTTTATTTAGAGCCTCCGAGTATGTTTTTGTGTATTTATGTCTTTGGTTCGCTGATGTGGTGGGACTATGTGATACTGGAATTGTATTGTGTGAGGTTACCTTCTCCTCCTGACTGGTTACACCAGTTTTCAGACGAGAGAGCTCAGCCTCCACTTTGGCTAAATAGTTTCATCTCTCACATATATTTGAACCTGTTTGGAGGAGGAGAGGATTGTCCGTGTACATGAGACAGTTGTAACATTGCCTCATAATTCCCAGATTCACCAGCTGGACTGGAGAGGAAACCATTGACTGACCTTTGGACATGCTAGAGTAATAGGGAAACTGAACTTAAGATGGACCAATGGAGGATAGGGTAATCGTAGAGAGTATAAGAGTAAGTAGTGCTTATGGTTTAATAGTGCTAACTTGTAGGATTACTTAATTGGACCAGTGAAGGGCCTTAGAATGAGAATATGGTGTTTAAATTGAGAGATAGAGCAGTTCTAAGGGAAAAAGTGAAGAGCAGACTTTGCGGATCCAGGAATAGATTAAACCCAATTAGGCAGCGCTGTTTGCTCTTGCACTATGCACACAAATGCGCAAAACCATGCAAAAGAGGGTTTTAAGAGAGGAAGATGAAGGAGTTTTGGAATTGACCCAAAATGGCCAATAAAACTACAGTTTCAAGTCAGTAACCACTCCCACAGGGGCAGGCAGGCTGCTCAATGTTTTTCACTGCCACTGATCAACAGAGAGACTTCCCTTTAGCCCAAGCAAAAAATGGCCTCACAGAAACTTACAAACAGTTCAAGAACAGCAAGCCTGTAACTGAGCTTTTTTAAATCTCAGAAAAGTGGGAAAAAACAAGATTTTTTTGTTTTTTTTTTTTTGTTTTTTCAGAGATAGCAGAGGTTCACAAGTATCAATAAGTTATAACAGTGCAGTAAATGACCCCACAGAAGAGTACTAAGCCAAAGACAGATAAAATGCAAGTTTTGAGAAAAAAACGATTTTAAAAATAAGTGCAAACAGGAAATTCAGTAAACAGCTCTAGGTTGTGCTCTAAATACAGTTACTAATGCAGAAATTAAGTTTAACAAGCCAGAAAATGCTCAAAATAGGTGGCTATGCAGAAAAACTTAGCAAATAAACAGAGGAAAAATACTTAACATCTCAAAAGTGGCTCCTTTCTTCTCTCAGCATTTTCTCCTCTTGGTGGGTGCTTCACCAACAGCCACCAAGCCTGAAAAGACGCAAAAACCACGAGGCAGCCAGGTTTTAAGAGAGGAAGATGAAGGAGTTTTGGAATTGACCCAAAATGGCCAATAAAACTACAGTTTCAAGTCGGTAACCACTCCCACAGGGGCAGGCTGCTCAATGTTTTTCACTGCCACTGATCAACAGAGAGACTTCCCTTTAGCCCTAGCAAAAAATGGCCTCACAGAAACTTACAAACAGTTCAAGAACAGCAATCCTGTAACTGAACTTTTTTAAATCTCAGAAAAGTGGGAAAAAAGCAAGATTTTTTGTTTTTGTTTTTCAGAGATAGCAGAGGTTTACAAGTATCAACAAGTTATAACAGTGCAGTAAATGACCCCACACAAGAGTGCTAGGCCAAAGACAGATACAATGCAAGTTTTGAGAAAAAAACGATTTTAAAAATAAATGCAAACAGGAAATTTAGTAAACAGCTCTAGGTTGTGCTCTAAATACAGTTACTAATGCAGAAATCAAGTTTGACAAGCCAGAAAATGCTCAAAACAGGCGGCTATGCAGAAAAACTTAGCAAATAAACAAAGGAAAAATACTTAAAATCTCAAAAGTGGCTCCTTTCTTCTCTCAGTGTTTCCTCCTCTTGGTGGGTGCTTCACCAACAGCCAACAAGCCTGAAAAGATGCCAAAACCATGAGGCAACCAGGTTTTAAGAGAGGAAGATGATGGTGTTTTGGAATTGACCCAAAATGGCCAATAAAACTTCAGTTTCAAGTCAGTAACCACTCCCACAGGGGCAGGCAGGCTGCTCAATGTTTTTCATTGCCACTGATCAACAGAGAGACTTCCCTTTAGCCCATGCAAAAAATGGCCTCACAGAAACTTACAAACAGTTGAAGAACAGCAAGCCTGTAAGTGAACTTTTTAAATCTCAGAAAAGTGGGAAAAAAGCAAGATTTTTTTGTTTTTTTTTTGTTTGTTTTTGCAGAGGTAGCAAAGGTTCACAAGTATCAACAAGTTATAACAGTGCAGTAAATGACCCCACACAAGAGTGCTAGGCCAAAGACAGATAAAATGCAAGTTTTGAGAAAAAAAACGATTGTTTGTTTCTGATAACTTGTTGCAGTTAAACTCTTTTTTTCTAGAGGCTCCTTTAGCTGTTTAAATCTTTCATTTAAAGGCTCACTGCTGCTTTTCAGCTGTGAGAAATATTTCTGCAGTTGTTCTAAGTAGTAGGGATATTTGTAGCATTTCCATATTCAAGCTTGTATTTGGGCCTAGTGTTTGTGGAGGCTGTGTGTCTGAGCACATATTCAGGGACATCTTGGTTTAGCCAAAGCCATCAGGCATTTCAGTGATAGAGAATTCTTTGAGGTCATTGGCTGACTGAGGTCACCTGGGCTACAGCTTAGACTAAGCACCTCATTGGTTCTTTTGAGATTTCTTTCTTAAAAGCTGTCTCAGGTTTCAACTTTCTGTTACCTAAGCAGTTCAGTTGTGAGTGTTCTGCCATTTCACACTGAGCTGATTGAAGGAAGGACACTGAGGAAACTCGGAGCTATTATATATAACATTAAGTATCCTATGTTTTGTTTATTTTGTTCTTTATTTCTTTGTTATTTATAGCACTTTGTGTACTGTGTATTGTTCTAGCTAGTTTCACTGTGTGTGAGGTATTAACTGGAAATTGTCCACTTTTATTAAGCATCTTTTGGGTTGTTTGTGTCTGATAACTTGTTGCAGTTAAACTCTTTTTTCTAGAGGCTCTTTTAGCTGTTTAAAACTTTCAGTTAAAGGCTCACTGCTGCTTTTCAGCTGTGAGAAACATTTCTGGAGTTGTTCTAAGTAGTGGGGATATTTGTAGCATTTCCATATTTAGGCTTGTATTTGGGCCTAGTGTTTGTGGAGGCTGTGTGTCTGAGCACATATTCAGGGACATCTTGGTTTAGCCAAAGCCATCAGGCATTTCAGTGAGAGAGAATTGTTTGAGGTCATTGGCTGACTGAGGTCACCTGGACTACAGCTTAGACTAAGCACCTCATTGGTTCTTTTGAAATTTCTTACTTAAAAGCTGTCTCAGGTTTCAACTTTCTGTTACCTAAGAAGTTCAGTTGTGAGTGTTTTGCCATTTCACACTGAGCTGATCGAAGGAAGGATACTGAGGAAACTCGGAGCGATAATATATAACATTAAGTATCCTGTTTTTTGTTTATTGTGTTCTTTATTTCTTTGTTATTTATAGCACTTTGTGTACTGTGTATTTTTCTAGCTAGTTTCACTGTGTGTGAGGTATTAACTGGAAATTGTGCACTTATATTAAGCATCTGTTGGGTTGTTTGTTTCTGATAACTTGTTGCAGTTAGACTTTTTTTTCTAGAGGCTCCTTTAGCTGTTAACAACTTTCATTTAAATGCTCACTGCTGCTTTTCAGCTGTGAGAAACATTTATGCAGTTGTTCTAAGTAGTGGGGATATTTGTAGCATTTCCATATTCAGGCTTGTATTTGGGCCTAGTGTTTGTAGAGGCTGTCTGTCTGAGCACATATTCAGGGACATCTTGGTTTAGCCAAAGCCATCAGGCATTTCAGTGAGAGAGAATTGTTTGAGGTCATTGGCTGACTGAGGTAACCTGGACTACAGCTTACACTAAGCACCTCATTGGTTTTTTTGAGATTTCTTTCTTAAAAGCTGTCTCAGGTTTCAACTTTCTGTTACCTAAGAAGTTCCGTTGTGAGTGTTCTGCCATTTCACACTGAGCTAATCGAAGGAAAGACACTGAGCAAACTCGGAGCTATAATATATAACATTAAGTATCCTGTTTTTTGTTTATTTTGTTGGTGGGTTTGCAGTTGCCCACCTGTAGTGTAAATTTGATCTGGAACCCTCCTCCCCGTCTAGTGTCATTACCTCATTCTACCCAGTACAGGGAGAACATTTGAGAAGGCCAATCAGCTTAGTTTCTGCTACTCCTTTCTCTCTTTCCACTAAAAAAAAAAAAAAAAAAAAAAAATGTTATCTGCTTTTACTATATTTGTGTTTCTTCCTACTTTATTTTGCTTTTGCATCATCTTAAAAGTACTCAATTGTATTTATTACTGCTTGGTTAACTCATTCTAAGCCTTTTAGTTTAAGCACTTGGGCTTCAGACCAGTTGCTTTACATTAAAAAGGTTTGTGGTCTGCACTGTAGTGGCAGAACAGGTAGCTTACATACTTCTAAGTTGGGAACTGCTGATTTAGGACTCAGTGTCTGTTATTCTAAAAGTGTATTAATTCTGGTTTAAGCACTTGGGCTTCAGGCCAGTTATTTTACATTAAGAGGGTTCGTGGTCTGCACTCTTGTGGGAGGAGAGGCTGGACTCTGCCCTTCTGAGCTGGGAATTTCTGGTTAATGGCTTACAGTGCCTGCATATTTGAACTGCTTCTTACTGAAATTGGTACACCTTGTTTGCTGTAGCATAGATTAGATCCAGGCCTGCTGAATCTAGCTTTGTTTGTATAACTTGAGCACTTATCCAGGCATTCTTTAAAGTATTCAGTTGTATTTATTACTGCTTGATAGTAACTTGATTACAGTGTAGCTATCATTCTAAGTCTTTTGGATTAAGCACTTGTGCTTCTGACCAGTTGTTTTAAATTAGGAAGGTTTGTGGCCTGCACTGTGGTGGCAGGACAGGTAGCTTACATCCTTCTAAGTTGGGAACTGCTGATTGAGGGCTCAGTGTCTGTTATTCTAAAAGTGTATTAGTTCTGGTTTAAGCACTTGGGCTTTAGGCCAGTTATTTTACATTAAGAAGGTTTGTGGTCTGCACTCTTGTGGGAGGAGAGGCTGGACTCTGCCCTTCTGAGCTGGGAATTTCTGGTTAAAGGCTTATAGTGCCTGCATATTTGAACTGTTTCTTACTGAAATTGGTACACCTTGTTTGCTGTAGCATAGACTAGATCCAGGCTTGCTGAATCTAGCTTTGTTTGTATGCTTGTTGTTTGTTTGCTTGTTATTTCCCTGAAAAGCTAATTACACCTAAAACGCGGCTTTTCAGTGCTTATGTGGATCCCTAGTGATATCTGCATTGCTTTCTCTACTTATTTCCTTGTTTCACTTGAAAGAAAGTTACTGTTTGTCATTTTTGCATTTAAGTTACCTGTAACACATTGCATTTAAGTTACCTGGCACTTGCTCACTAAAGCAATTATATAAGTCATCACTAAAAAAGTAAAAGCACTACACCCTCACAAACTCCCCTTGAGTACCTTGTTCACCATTGGCCCTTTTTTTCAATTATAAAGGAATTCCCAATACTATTCTAGCATGTCCAAAGTTCAGTTGTCAATCTCCTCTCTGGCCCAGCTGGTGAATCTGGGAATCTTGAGGCAATGTTACAACTGCCTCATGTAGACAGACAACCCTCTCCTCCTCCCAACAAATTCAATCACATGTGAGAGATGCAACCATATAGCCAAACTGGAGGCTAAGCTCTCTCAACTCAGTACTGGCGTAACCAGTCAGGAGGAGAACGAAACCACACTCTCTACAATTCCAGTCTCACATAGACCTACCATGACAGCAAACCAAACACATAAACACACAAAAACATACTCGGAGGCTCTAAATAAAAATCTGCCTAAGCAGCAGAGACCTCCAAAGCAGACACCCAAGCAACCACTACCCCAAAACAAAACACGTGCAACACATAGCTCACAAAGCCAGTGTGCCGAACAGTCACAGCCCTTAAAGCTAAACAACACACCTGATACACTTGTAATAGGTGACTCTATCGTTAGGCACACTGACGTCCTGCTCACCAGGCTGAACAAGGAGAAGGTCAAGGTGAGCTGCCTGTTGGGCGCTAGGATCCGCCACATAACACAAGTGCTCAGGTCACTCCAAGGCAAGTACAAATATGACTTAGTCATTGTCCATGCTGGTGTGAATGACCTGAGACGTACCTCCCTGGACTACATGACAAGTGACATAGAGGAGCTCTCTGAGCATGTAGCCCAGGCCGGTATGACCCTGACCTTGAGTAGCATTTTACCCTCACCAAGAATGATGCCACAATATGAAGACGATGATCAATTTCAACAATTGGCTTAAGTATTGGTGTCATTCAAAGGGGATGCAATGCCTGTCAGCCTGAGATGACATGCTTGACAAGCCACGATGCTGCACTAGGGATGGCTTGCACCTGTCACCCCTGGGCTTTCAGATATTGGCAAAGGCTCTCGCTACCCCCATAGTGCCTTTTTTAGGCAAGGCTCAAAATACAAACCCACCTCCATAGGTATCACAAGGGATAAGAAACTAAGAGTAATGCTACTCAACGCCAGAAGTCTAAACCTCAAGATGCATGCACTTGAAACTCTCCTTAGCATGGAGAACATCGATATCTGTGCAGTAACAGAAACTTGGTTCAAGGCTCCCGAGAGCACCCCAGCACTACCAGGTTATACCTCATACCATGCTTTTCGGCCCCAAAACTTGGACCGAACCACAAAAGGAGGGGGAGTATCAATATTCATCAAAGATACCCACACCTCCAGGATGGTGGCACAGCACAAAGCATCAGAGACTATCCATGTGCAACTAACAGTGGAACACTGAAAAATATGAAGGTCTCTCCAAACACCATTATATTTGGTGACTTCAATTACCCAAACATAGACTAGGAGCATTACTCTAGTTCCAACACCCAAGCCCAAAGGTTCCTAGAATTTATAAACTCAAATGCTATGGAACAACTTGTTATCACTCCCACAAGAGGGGAAAACATACTGGACCTGATCATCACCAACATGGGGACTCTATGCTGCAGACCAGAAGTGTATCCCTCACTGGTAAGATCAGACCATAAACTAATCTCACTGGATATTCACATCCCGACCCCACCCCCTGTCCAGAAAACCTCAGTGAAAAAAATTCTCTAAAGCAAATTTCACACTCCTCAAAACTGAGGTGGAATCCTTCAAACCCCCCGGGCCTGTGGAAAATACGGCCCAGATCGCAGAATCCTTTATAAACGCATTCTATGAGCACCTTCAGGAATGCATGGATCATGCAATCCCATATAAAACCAAGACCCAATCCTCCAAAGGCAGAGGTCCTGTCTGGTGGACCCCAGTCATAAACAAACTATACAATAGAAGGAGGAAGCTACTACATGATAGAGCAAAATCCCAAAAAGGGAAGGCATCTCTGATCAGTATTAGCAAAAAACTACGGGCACTCATAAAATCGTCTAAGGCCAGCTTCGAGAGAAAAATTGCACAGGACACTAAGGATAATCATAAGGCTTTCTTTAGTTATGTTAGGAACCTGGGTGGGAATTCCCAGATATGCTCAGAATTAGTCCAAAATGACAAAAAATACACCGAACCCACAGACATTGCCAACATCCTAGCTGACAGGTTCAGCACAAACTTCTCCCCACCAAAGGGCAAATATCTATCCCAGCAGAGTGCTGCCCCCCTGACATCTCAGATGCTGAGGTAAGAGCCGCCCTCTCCAAAGCAAAAAACACAGCATCAATGGGACCAGACGGTGTCCCGGACTGCATCCCACATGAACTCCAAGAAGAGCTAAACCCAAACATAAAACTACTGTCCAATCTCAGCCTTACTACAGGATATGTACCCAAAGGGTGGCATACAGCAACAGTGGTCCCTCTCCACAAAAGTGGTGCCTCAATGGCTCCTGGAAACTATCGCCCCATAAGCCTGACTAGCTTGGTCTGCAAAGCTATGGAAAGGATCATCATGGACCTCATAAATAAAGATATTGGGGACCTACAGACACTGGATCCTACCCAGTTCGGCTTTGTTAAGGGCAGATCCTGCCTCTTAAACCTGGTCGATTTTTTTGAAACAGTCACCAAGGCCATTGACAAGGGGAAGGTGGTCCACACAGCCTACCTGGACCTCGCAAAAGCCTTCGATACAATATTCCACTCGGGCATTATAGATAAGCTCACCAGCTTAAATATAAACCCCTATGTCACTAGATGGGTTGCAAACTGGCTCAAGGACAGAACCCACATGGTTAGAATTGCTGGAGCCATGTCAGACTCCAAACCAGTTACAAGAGGCGTCCCACAAGGCTCAGTCCTGGGACCACTCTTGTTTGGAATATATTTCTCGGAGGTACAGGCCAACACGGAAGGACTGTGGCTGACCAAGTTCACAGAAGACTGTAAACTGGGCACCATAATCGACTCTCCAGCCGACACAAGCATCCTCTAAAAGGGCCTCATAGAAACAGACAACTGGTGCCAGAGCCATGGCCTCCAGCTAAACACCAAAAAGTGTATAGTCATCCCCTTTGGCAAAAACAAAGTGCCCAGAAATTACCATATAGGTGGTAATCCATTAAGTACAGAAGAAGTAATTAGGGACCTGGGGACCCAAGTTGATAGCAATCTCTCATTTGACAACCACGTGGCCAAAGTGGTTAGAAAAACATTTTATATAGCCCACCTAATCATGAAGGGATTCACATCTAGATCAGGGGAGGTCATCGTGCCTCTTTACTCATCCTTCATCAGGCCCATAATTGAGTACAATTCCCCTTTTGGGATGTACCTTACCAGACATCTGCAGCAACTGGAAAGACCCCAAAAGTACCTCACCAAGAGGATCAAAGGGCTCAAACAGATGCCGTATGCTGTCCGATTAAAGAAACTCCAGCTCTACTTAGTGGCATACCACCTGCTCAGAGGCGATCTGTGCCTGATGTATAAAGCCATGTCCAACCCGGAATTAATGGACATGCTGCACCTCAGAAAATCCAAATCCCATCGAGCTACGCGCTCGAGAGACTTGAACCTTAGCACTGAAATATATAGGACATGCTGGAGGGACAGATTCATAACCCAGTGGCTCCCTTCACTCTGGAATAAAATCCCAGTCCAGGTTAGGCAGAGTCCCTCATTGACTCTCTTCAAGAGGAATCTTGATGAGTGGATAGGAGATCATAGGTTTACCCCGGGTATCACTTCTGTGTCACTGTTAGACAGAGGCACAGTATACTAACCTCGAAAAAGGGCATAGCAAAATTAATTTAAAATGGGTGGCAAAAGCCAAACACACTATGGCTAGGCTTATAAATGCCCTAGGGCAGATAGCCTAGTATGAACCTATGAACCTATGAAAATTATTTTCCTGTGCCCCTGTCAAGCTGAACCACAGAAGTGATCCCCGGGGTGAATTTCCTATTACCCATCCAATCATCAAGATTTTGTTGAAGAGTGCTAATGAGGAGCTCTGTTTCACATAGATAGGTAGTCTTTTCCAGAGTATGGGAAGTCTCTGGGGCAAGAATCTATCTCTCCAGCATGTTCTGTTTATTGTGGTAACAAGGTTTAGGTCCCTAGAGCATGTATGTCGGAGGGATTGGGATTTCTGTAAGTGGAGCATGTCCAACAGCTCTGGGTTTGACATAGCTTTGTATGTTAGGCAGAGATCGCCTCTGAGTAGGCGATATGCGACGTAGTAAAGCCGGAGTTTTTTGAGACGGTCTGCATAAGGCAACCGTTTGAGGCCAGTAATCCACTTTTTGAGGTATTTTTGCAGCCTTTCCAGTTGTTGTAGATGTCTTGTGAGGTACATACCAAAAGCGGCATTGTACTATATAATGGGTCTAATGAGTGATGAGTAGAAGGGAACAATGACCTCTTTTTGTCTGGATGAGAAACCTTTTGTGATGAGGTGTGCCACGTAGAAAGATTTCCTGACCACTTTGGAGATGTGATTATCATAGGAGAGACTACTGTCCACCTGTGTCCCAAGGTCTCTTATCACACTTTCAGTGTTAAGTAGACTACCGCCTATGTGGTAATTCATGGGTACAGAATTTTTACCAAAGGTGATGACAGTGCACTTTTTGGCATTGAGTTTGAGACCATGTCTTTGACACTAGGCATCTGTCTCAGTGAGGCCCTGTTGTAGGATGTCCACATCATTAAGACTTTCAATTACGGCTCCTAGTTAGCAGTCATCTGCAGATTTAGTTAGCCAAAGACCTACTGTGCTAGCCTGTACTTCAGAGAAGTAGATACCAAACAGGAAAGGACCCAGGACTGAACCCTGTGGTACTCCCCTTGTCACTGGTCTGAAGTCTGATTTCGAGTCTGCTACTTTCACAGTGTGGGTTCTTGCAGTAAGCCAGTTGGCAACCCATCTTGTGACATAGGGATTTATACCTAGTTTAGTGAGTTTATCTATAATTCCAGAGTGGGGGATGGTGTCGAACGCCTTGGCGAGATCTAAATAGGCTGTGTGAACCACCTTACCTTCATCTATGACTTTGGTGACTACTTCAAAGAAGTCTATCAGGTTTAGGAGACATGATCTGTCTTTTACAAACCCAAACTGTGTGGAGTCCAGGGTTTGGAGATCTCCAATGTCTTTGTTTATGAGTTCCATGATGATACATTTCATGGCCTTGCAGAAGAGGCTCGTCAGGCTAATGGAGCGGTAGTTCCCGGGGTCTGTTGTGGCCCCTCCTTTGTGGAGTGGGATAACTGTCGCAGTGCACCATTCAATGGGCACAAAGCCTGAGGTGAGGCTATGATTGAACATGGTACTTAGGTGGGGTGCCAGTTCATTCTGTAGTTCATGTAGAAGGCAGCCTGGGATGTTGTCAGGTCCCATGGATGCTGTGTTCCTGGCTTTGGAGAGTGAAGTTTTTACCTGTGCAGCCGTGATTACAGGAACTTTGCATTCTTCCAGTATAAAGATGGGCCCTTTAGGGGGTGAGAGGGGGGTAAAGTTAGCACTGAACTTATCTGCCAGGATGTTGGCAATATCATTTGGTTCTGTATATTTAGTGTCATTGTGCTGTAACTCAGAGCAGATCTGAGTGTTGTCATTGAGATTTTTGACATAGCTGTAGAATGCTTTGTGGATGTCTTTAGAATCAGTGGCAATTTTGTTTTCATAACTAGCTTTGGAGGATTTTATGAAGGATCTCAGCTTTTTATTGAGGCTGACCAGGGAGTTCCTCCAATCATGGGATTTTACTCTTTTTTTGCAACAGTTTCTTTCTTCTGTTGTAGAATTTGTTTATGGCAGAAGACCACCAGATTGGCTTCCTTATTTTGGAGAATGGCATCTTGGTTCTGTTAGGGATAGAACGATCCATGCACTCGTGTAAGTGCTTATAAAGTGCATTTGTGTAGGATTCAGCAGTCGTACCACTATTGTCCATCTGCATGGATGTCATGAAGTTTGCCACTTCTGTCTTAAGAAGTGTGAAGTTGGCTTTGGAGAAATTTTTTATGGTTGTTTTCCTAATGGGGGGTGGGAGCAGGATGTGGATGTCTAGGGTGATTAGCTTGTGGTCAGATCTGACCAACGAGGAGCTGACCTCTGGTGTGGAACACCGGTCACCCATGTTGGTGATGACCAGGTCTAGGATATTGCTGCCTCTGGTGGGGGTGTGGATAAGTTGATCCAAAGCATTGGAATTGATGATTTCCAGAAAACATTGAGCAAAAGAGTTGTTACATGAGTTTTTTTCCCAGTTAATGGTAGGGTCGTTGAAATCACCCATTATTAGAGTGTTGGGTTGTACCTTAATATTTTCCAGTGTATCAAGAAAAGAGGAGTGGGAATCCTGGGGCATGGTGGGGGGTCTGTAGCGAGCTACAATCTGGATTGCGGTTTTGCCCAGAGTTAGTTGAACTTGGATAATCTCGGATGCATTATGCTGAGCAACTAGCTTGGAGGTGTGGATATCCTTAATGAATATGGACACGCTTCCACCTTTAGTTTTTCGGTCCGGGTTTAGTGGCCGAAAGGTGTGGTATGAATTATAGCCTGGTAATGCAGGGGTGCTCTCTGGAGATTTGAACCAGGTCTCTGTCACTGCACAGATGTCAATGTTCTCCATTTTAAGGAGTGCCTCAAGTGAGTGCATTTTGAGGTTTAGACTTCTAGCATTGAGTAGCATTACCCTCAGATTTTGCTTGCTTATACCTGTTACGGTGGTGAATTTGTCATTTGAACCTTGCCTAAAAAAGGCACTATAGGGGTGGCAAGAGCCTTTGCCAGTATCCGGAATCCCAAGGGCGACAGGTGCAGGCCACCTCTGGCAAAGCAGTGTGATCTGTCGATCATGTCATCCCAGGCAGACAGATACTGGATTCCCTTAGAATGACACCAGAAGCTTAGTCAATTGTTAAAGTCAATCATTTTGTCCTTGTACTGTGGTGTCATTCTGGGTGATGGCAGGATGCTACTCAGGGCTAGGGTCATACCGGCCTGGGCTACAAGATCAGAAAGCTCCTCCATGTCTCTTTTCATGTAGTCCAGGGAAGTACGTCTCAGGTCATTCACACCAACATGGACAATGACAGAGTCATAGTTGTACTTGTTGTGGAGTGACCTGAGTGCGTGCATTATGTGGCGGATCCTGGCACCTGACAGGCAGCTGACAGTAACTTTTTCCTTGTTTAGCCTGGTGAGTGAAACATCAGTGTGCCTGACTATAGAGTCACCTATGTCTAGAGTGTTGGGTACGTTATGTCTTATGGGCTGTAGTTGAGTGGCACACTGAGTATGTGGGCTATGTGTCATTTAGGTTGTGTTGGGAGGTGGAGGTTGCTTGCATTTCTGCTTTGGAGGTCTCTGTTGATTGGGAAGATTAGTACTGAGAGCCTCCGCGAATGTAGGTGTGTGTTTTGTGGTTCTGTGTGTGTGCTTTGTGGTTCTCTGTGTGTGTTTTGGTGTTGTAGGTTTTGAGGGACTATGTGATGAGTTTGGTGTAGTGCAAGTGTTTACCTTCTCCTCTTGACTGTCTAGGCTAGTCTTTGGTAAAGAGAGCTTTGCTTCCAGTTTGGCTATATAAGTACATCTGTCACAGGTCATAGTGTTGGGTGGTAGGTGGATAGGGCTGTCTCTGTACATGAGGCAATTGCTGCATTGTCCCAAGATGGCCAGATTCATCAGGAAGACAGGAGAAAACACTGGGAGTTGATCTTTAGCTATGCCTGAATAGGTGCTTATTTATTAAGTACTAAAAACTGTTTTACTCTAGACAAGTGAGGAAAGTTGAGTGCTGTAGTAATTTGTAACTTATTTAGTGCTTACAATGAGTTCTGAACAAGTGCTGAGATCAAAGAAACAGATGAGTGCTAAAACTAAAAAGCTGGCTAGTTGCAAGGGCAATTTTGAAAAACAGACTTTATGGCGCCAGGAATAGTTTAACCCCAGTTAAGTGGGGGTGGGGGGGGGCTTAGGAGCTCACAAACAGTCCTGGACACAGCAAACCCATATCTGACCTGCCACAGGAAAGGGGGGAAGCAAGCTTAGAATTTTTTTTTCCAGTAAAGTAGAAATGGAGAAAGCTGGAACAGAAGTTAATTCAACGTTAAGAATCTGAGTGGGCTGGCCTTCACAAATGTTCTCTATTAGATTGAGTGAACTAATGACACTAGATAATTGCTGTTCACCTGTATAACATACTGGCAACTCCTACAGAACATACCTCTCAACTGTGCAGAGTCTCGCTGAATATTTACATGTGTGGCTCATATTTCTGGTCTGTTTGTCATAAATCCTGTATTTGTCTGACACATTACTGGGATGGTATGAGGACTGGTGTCACTATTTATTTATTTATTTTATTTATTTACATTTGTTGACTGGGAGTGTCCGACTGGATGTAGGTCCATTTTCAGCGGAGACCTGGGGAGAAAAGTTCCACAGTTAAAATAAACAGACAGTAGTTACATTGGATTACATAGCAATTAACAATTTAACATAGCAATTACTTACAACATATTTACAGATGAAGAACATAGTACATCAGTAGACAACTAGAATCTTTATCTGTGAAGTACATAACAGACATTAACAAATGTTACAATAAGAAGTTTCTGCTGTATAATAAGTGCTAGGCTTATGAACATCTGAGCTTGCTATAATCAAGGTAGTTAGTGGAGTGGAAAGAAAGGTAGTGGTTGGATGGGGTGGGTGATATTAGAGTGGGAGTTGCAAGGGCATAGCCAGCATGTTTTTAAGTGCACTTTTAGTAAAGTTTTGAAGTGGGTGCATGATGGTATGGAGGTAAGTGTGGGTGGGAGGGAGTTCCATAATTTGGCTATCGTGCAAGAGAATAGTGTTTCACCAGCAGAGTTATTGGCTTTAGTGATCTGCAAGTGATTGTCCCTGCTCTAAGCCTGACTGAATCATACTTTTCCTCTTATTTCCTTCTTGCTGTACCCCTTCCTCCTGGGCTATGGCCCCTCTGCAGCATTAATCAATAGAAGCTAACTTTATACTCTGTGGGAAGCACACAACCTGAGATTACACACATGTACAACATGTTACAGCTTAGTTACCTGACATTTTACATCCCATGTCTGTTATTATGAGGCAGCCAGGTACACCTACTCATACGTAGATGTGCACAGGTAATACCTGATATACATTTCTGTTCTATGTCAGTATGGCACACTGTATTTACAGTCTTGCTGCTCAGTCATTTCTGCCAACCTGTTAAAGCAGGACATCTGGAGGAGGCCACGCATACATGGGGGCGATGGGCCAAAATTCGTGACACTTTCTTAATATTGCTGTAACACACAAGTCATTTGATAGCACAGTAGCCTTTGCATTCACAGACATGCCCTGGAGGATGTCCGACACTCATTTGGCAGGAATAGAGGAGAAAGGCTAGGAGTGTGTTAACGAGGGTAGGCAGTATGACTGGTATGGGGACATAGCTAGCTGATATGATGAACAGAAGGAAGGCTGATAAATTGTGTGTGCAAGGGACCAGATGGAAGGGGAGTAAGGCTAGATGTATAGGAGTTGGGTCCAAATATTTCTATCATGGTGTGGATGGGAGGGGAAATGGTGTAGGGGTTATCCTGATGGAACAGTATGACAAGGGCATTTTTGGAGGTGAAAAGAATGTCAGTAAGAGTGATGTTAATGAAGCTGGACATTGATGGTGTAATGATGACTGTTGTTAGTGCATATGCTCCGCTAGTTGCGTGTGTGATGGATGAGACAGAAAAATCTTGGAGTGAGTTGGATGACATCATGATGACTGTGCCCAAGGCTGAGAGAGTGGTGATTGGAGCAGCTTTCAATGGGCATGTTGGTGAAGGGAACAGAGGGTATGTGGAAGTGATGGGTAGGTATGGTGTTAAGCAAAGGAATGCAGAAGGTGAGATGGTGGTGGAGTTTGTAAAAAGGATGGACATGGCTGTGGTGAATACATATTTAAGAAGACAGAGGATCATAGGGTGACATACAAGAGTGGAGGAAGATGCACACAGGCAGATTATCTCCTATACAGGAGGGCCTATTTGAAGGAGATCGGAGACTGTAAATTGGTGACAGGGGAAAGTGTAGTTAGGTAGCGTGGAATGTTGGTCTGTGGGATGACGTTGACCAAGAAGAGGAGAAGAAGTGTGAGGGCAGCAACCAGGATCAAATGGTGGAAACTGAAAAAGGGTGATTGTGAAGTTGAGTTCAGGGAAGAGTTAAGACAGGCAGTGGGTGGCAGTGAAGAGTTACCAAATATCTGGGTAACTACAGCACAGCTAGTAAGGGAGATGACTAGAAATGTGCTTTGTGTGACATCTGGACAGAGGAAGGAGGACAAGGGGACCTGGTGGTGGAATGAGGAAGTACAGTATGCAGACAAAGAGGTTGGTGAAGAAGAAGTGGGATTTCCAGAGAGATGATGAAAGGAAACAGGAGTATAAGGAGATGAGGGGCATGGCAAAGAGAGAGGTGGCAAAGGTTAAGGATGAGGTGTATGAAGGGTTGTCTGAAAGGTTGGACACTAATGATGGAGAATATAACCTGTACCAATTGGCTAGACAGAGGGACCAATCTAGGAAGAATGTGCAGCAGATAAGAATGATAAAGAATAATGAGGGAAACATACTCGCAAGCAAGGAGAGTGTGTTGAGCAGATGGAAAGAGTACTTTGAAGGACTGTTGAATGAAGAGAATGGGAGAGAGAGTAGGTTGGATGATGTGGGTATGGTGAATCAGGAAGTGCAACTGATTAGCAAGGAGGAAATGAGGATAGCTATGAAGAGGATTAAGAATGGAAAGGCTGTTGGTCCAGGTGACATACCTGTGGAAGCATGGAGGTGTTTAGGAGAAATGAAAGTGGTCTTTTTAACCAGATTGTTTAATGTAATCTTGGAAAGTGAGAGGATGTGTGAGGGGTGGAGAAAAAATGTTTGATTACTGATTATAAGAATAAGGGTGATGTGTAGAGCTGTAGTAGCTACAGAGAGATAACATTGATCAGTCAAAGCATGAAGTTATGGGAAAGAGTAGTGGAAGCTAGGTTAAGAAGGGAGGTGAGGATTAATGATCAGCATTATGGTTTCATGCCAGGAAAGAGCAATACACATGTGGTGTTTGCTCTGAGATTGTTGATGGAGAGATATGGAGAAGGTCGGAAGGAGTTGCGTTGTGTCCTTGTGGACTTAGAAAAAGCATATTACAGGGTGCCTAGAGAGGAGTTGTGATATTGCATGAGGAAGTCAGGAGTGATGGAGGAATCTGTAAGAGTGTTGCAGCATATGTACAAAGGTAGTGTGACAGCAGTGAGTTCTGTGGTGGGAGTGACAGGTGGGTTTACGGTGGAGGTGGGATTACATCAGGGTTCAGGTCTGAGCCCTTTCTTATTGCAGTGGTAATGGATAGGTTGACAGACAAGATCAGACAGGAGTCCCCATTGACTGCAATGTTTGCAGATGACATTGTGGTCTGTAGTGATAGGAGGGAACATGTTTAGGGAGAGGTGGAGATATGCTCTACAGAGCGGATGAATGATGGTCATCAGGACTAAGACAGAGTATATGTGTGTGAATGGGAGAAAGGATAGAGGAATAGTGAGGATGTAGAGAGTAGAGTTTGCAAATGTGGATGAGTTTAAATACTTGGGATCAACAGTTTAGAGTAATGACGTGTGTGGGGGAGAGGTGAAGAAGAGAGTGCAGGCAGGATGGGGAGGGTGGAGAAGATTGTCAGTAGTGATTTGTGACAGATGGGTACCATTAAGAGTGAGAGGGAAGGTCTACAAGATGGTATTGAGACCAGCTATATTATATGGATTGGATTCAGTGGCATTGAAAAAAAGGTATGAGTTAGAGCTGGACATGGCAGAGTTAAAGATGTTAACATTTGCACTGGGCGTGACAAGGGTGGACAGGATTAAGGATATGTATGTTAGAGGATCTGCCCAGGTTGGACGGTTTGGAGACCAAGCCAGAGAGTAGTGGGATTATGTTGGTTTGGACATGTGCTGAGGAGGGATACTGAGTATATTGGGAAAAGGATGGTAGGGATGACACTGCCAGGTAAGAGGAAAAGAGGAGGGCCTAAGATAAGGTGTATGGATGTGGGGATAGAGGAAATGCAGGTGGTTGGCGTGACAGGGAAAAATGCAGAGGACAGGGGGAAATGGAGACAGATGATCCTCTGTGGCAATCCCTAATGGGAACAGCCAAAAGAAAGGGAAGGGGATGTTCTAATGTCAGTCTTTACAGGTTGCCAGTGATTTGCCAGACATAGCACAACTCTGTGAGTACATGACTAGAAATATGATGCACACATATGGTTAGTGTGCATAACAATAGACATTTGAATGGTATGATCTCAGTATATCACATGCAGTTTAACACACACACATCTGCAACAGTATTTCACTATGCAAATACCTCGTATAGGTTTCTCACATTTCTGTGACAGACATATATATCATAGTTGTATTCACAATTAACATATGGATAAATACTACATCCCAGTAGCTGGCCTAGCAGTGTCACAGTGTCAACACACACTCCAGTAGTAGTCATATGTGAGGCATCCTTTCCTGGGGTGATTCAGGGGCCTGAGCTGTGATCTATGCCACTGCAGACAGTGTTGCTAGGGCCATAGGTTCTGATAAGCAATATATCAGTACAGCAAGTCTTACTGAGACATATTTGTTGAACTTCATATTTCCCATTATTACATACCCCCTACTCTACTCTACTCTACTCTATTACATGCATACTTGTTTGACATACCTGTTTTTTAGTCAAGTATGGTTGGTTTTATTCCACTATGTGTAGCTTGGTTTCTTGGTGTGTGTGTGTGTGTGTGTGTGTGTGTGTGTGTGTGTGTGTGTGTGTGTGTGTGTGTCTCTCTCTCTCTCTCTGTCTCAGATGTAGGGTATACATCTGTTTTGCATTTGCAGCAGCTTGCCTTTTGTAGGTAATGCTCATGAGCAGCTGATGTCCTGTGCACAAATTGGTGTCCCCCACTTGCTAATTGCATGCAGAACGGCTGTGGTATTATTCCTGTTGCCAATGGCATGGCAACACACTCCTATAACTGACTACGTCATGTGGGCATTGGCCCTTTTCCTTGCCTGTGAGGGGGACTTCATGGAGGTGTGTGAACAACAGCATCACAGAGGGTAGTTGGAAATACCTCTTACAATGAAAACTGTAGAGATAGCCCAACAAACTGCGGGAGAATATTCCAGACATAAGGACAGAATGTAAGTATTGCTGGCATACAGTTGAATTAATGCTAGTTTAACAGGGTTTTTCTGCATGATTTTAAGTCTGACAGTGTTATGTGGTTGACATGACTCTCAACTGTAGAGCTATCCGCAGAATGGCCAGATTTTGGACTCTCATGTTTGGTGTGCCTCAGATATATTTTGTCTTTGAAAAATCAGTAGCATGCTGTGGGGATTGCAGTCAGTAAATGGTATCACCTATTTCTGTTTCTGACTTCTTATCAATCAGAAAAGATATATTACAACAAACCCTGTTACACCAGCAACTGTCTCAGTTTATAACAGCATTATTTCACATATGCCTCTGTTTTTGGGCCTCTGTCCCCGAAGTATGTCAGGTTTTGTCCAGATGTCATGCAGTAAGAGGGTGATAGGTAGGGTATATCATTATTTAGTGCCTTCATTCCTGATACCATCCCAGTGATATATCAGACTGCCTGACATGTTATGTGTAACAGGCCTTATATATGAGGACAAAGCCTGGACATTCTGTGGGACTCTGAACAGTTGAGAGGTCTGTGTATTTCTGGCGATTGTTGACATACTCTCAGGATTGTGTAGCAGTGTAGAGTGTCAATGTTATTTGGCCTTTGTATGTAGGGGGTAGATGTATGTGTTATGACTCCTTTTCTGTCTGTCTGTGCATGCTGCTCCAGTTTCTGATGGTCTATTGGCTGTATATGTTTGTAGGGGCAGACTATGACATGTCCCATACCGCGGTCAGGCAAACATGTTGAGATGTTTTTGTTCACACAGTCCTTATACTTTACTGTTCCTTTGTCTTACCAGTATGTCACTGTGACTGTGGTGGAATTGGTTGTGGGTATGCACTTTCACAGCAGTGGTGTCTGTTTTTCAGTGCTGTTACATCCCTGTAGTGCCTGATATATTTGCCAATGCATGTGTAATTCCCATAGCAGATTTGGGTTAGTGTTATGCCAGGCTGTAGTTAGGACAGTGCTTGGTGACATGCTTAGCAGCTGAGTGTAGTTTCTGTAATGTGATGTTATGTCCAGATATTTGTAGGATGTCCTGTTGCCTGGCCCCCATAACTGCTGTGTGTTTCTGACACATCAGTGGGATGATATGAGGATTTCAGTCACTAACTAGTGAAAAGTAATTGAGTGTTGGACTTGTGCTATTTCAGTCAATCGATGTTAGGACAGACTTGAGGGTGTTACTGCAGCAACTGTGTCAGCTTATCTACTACAGTATTTCAGATATGCCCCTATTTTCATGGCTTTCTCCCCCCACTCTGTCAGGCTTGGTCCAGATTTGTTGCACTATGGAGTTCTGAGCCTACATCTCAACTGGCCAGATTGTTGCAGAATGCCCAGGTTTATTAATCATATTTCTGGTCTGTTCTACAGATTCATTATTTTTATATCCCTGGTAAATCACTGTGATGATCTGAGGATTTCTGACAGTAGATGATGACATACATTTCAGTTTCAAAACTCACATCCTTCAGATCATGTATGCTAAAACAAACCCTGTCACTCTGCCAACTTTCTACATTTATAAGAGCAATATTTAAAATATATGTCCCTAGTTTTGGTGCATTGTCCTCCCATTTAGACAGCCTTTGGCCAGAGTTATTGCACTAAGAGGTTGAGAGGTATGGTTCTGAGGTATGACTCCACTACATGTTATGAGTAATATATATATAGGTTCATAGATTCATAGGTTGGTACTAGACTATTGGCCCTAGGGCCTATACAAGGCTATCCATAACAATTCCCTGGATCTTTCTTCCCGCAATATTTATTTCCCTGGACCCCTGTCTAGCAGTGCAACTGATGTGATCCCCAGGGTGAATTTCCTATCTCCCATCCAATCGTCAATGTTCCTTTTGAAGAGCGCCAAGGAGGTGCTCTGCTTAACATGTATGGGCAGTCTATTCCAGAGTATGGTGAGTCTCTGGGTCAGAAACCTATCCCAGCAGCATGTTTTGTTCATTGTGATGACAAGGTTTTGATCCCTGGAGCATGTGGCTCTGAGGGATTGGGATTTCTTTAAGTGGAGCATGTCCAACAGCTCAGGTTTTGACATGGCCTTGTATGTTAAGCAGAGATCGCGTCTGAGTAGATGATATGCCACAGAGTATAGCTGGAGTTTTTTAGACGGTCAGTATAGTGCATCTGCTTTAGGCCTGTGATTCTTTTAGTGAGGTATTTCTGTGGCCTTTCCAGCTGTTGCAGATGTCTTGTGAGGTACATACCAAATGGGGCATTGTACTCTATAATGGGTCTAATAAGGGATGAGTACAGTGGGACAATGACCTCCTTTTTTCTGGATGAAAAGCCCTTAGTGATGAGGTGTGCCACATAGAAGGAATTCCTGACTGTTGTGGTGATGTGGTTATTGAAGGTGAGACCACTATCCACCTGTGTCCCTAAGTCTCTCATCATACTTTCAGTGTTTAGTGTACTGCTACTTATGTGGTAATTTATGGATACATGTTTTTTTCCCAAAGGGGATAACTACACATTTCTTGGCATTGAGCTTGAGCCCATGGTTTTAGAACCAAGCATCTGTTTCTGTAAGGCCCTTTTGTAGAATATCCACATCATTTTGGGATTCAATAATGGCTCCCAGTTTGCAGTCATCTGTGAACTTTGTTAGCCAGAGTCCCTTAGTGATGGACTGTACTTTAGAAAAGTAGATGCCAAATAAGAGCAGTCCCTGGACTGAACCCTGAGGTACTCCACTTGTCACTTGTTATATTTATATATGTATATGTATATATTTTATATGTATATCTCTATTTATATTATGCATATATTTTTCCATATATATGCAATATGAAATGTGTTGTCAAGCCAATTGGACCAGATCACATGTGTCCAGTGGACACGTGTGTGAAATGGACAGCTATGTATGGGGGTAACATTTTTTGGGACACATACCCTTTCTTTTTTTTAGGTTGAGAGTCTGATGTTGGGGAAGGATTGCAGGTATGTCTGGGGAAGTAGGTTGGTTAGGGAGACAGACAAGACATATATACATGTGTATATGTATAAATACAAAACCTGACTGATTCTCCAGAATCTTTTCCCTACTGTTGAATGACTCTACTGCATGATATGTTTGAAAAAGCATCAACACTCCTTACAACTCAAATGGTGTAGTGGTGCATTGCTCTAACTGTGGTATACAGGCCCCTGGGTTCGAGACTTGGCAGGGCTGATTAATTTGTTGCTAAGCAGAACAGTGGCTGATGTAAGCAGAGTGATTAAAGCAGTTTTAAGCAGTTGTAAGTGGGTTTGCTTGGTTTTGTGCAACACTAAGCGATGCCAACACATGGTTAAATTTACAGATGTTTATTCTGTGTTGGCTTCACTTAGCATCGCACAAACTCATGCTTACACCCACACTAATTTATTTAAAAGAAAATAAAAAAGGCATGATAGGAAAGTGGTGAAAAAGGGGCACACAGAGGGAAAAACGATATATATATATATATATATATATATATATATATATATATATATATATATATAGAGAGAGAGAGAGAGATAGATAGGGATGTGCAGGATGGGTGTAGGGAAGGTCCATAGTTGTCCATTTCTTATACAGTAACAGCTGTGCATTTGTACAGAATTTGGAGGTGAATTTGGACATTCAGACCCCAGAAAGAGGGGTGAGAACAACAGAAATGTGTTGTCAAGCCAATTGGACCAGATTACATGTGTCCAGTGGACACGTGTGCAAAATGAACAGTTATGTATGGGGTGACATTTTTTTTGGGGTGGGTCAGATGCCCTTTTCTTTTTTTTAAGGTGAGAGTGGGATGTTTAGGAATGATTGTAGGCATGTTCGGGGAGGTAGGTTGGGTAGGGAGAAAGAAAAGACAGACAAGACAGCAGACAGGGGCAGTATTTGTCACATGAGGGGGGTAAACACAATTGAAGGGGAGGGTGGTTGAGAATCCGAAGCCCATGGGCCCCATATGGTTACAGTGGGACTGAGATCCCCATCCATGGGCAGTCACCACTGGACCTTCATGGCCCCAAAGGTGGCTGTGCTTGGGGCTGGACAGAAGGGGCAGCCTGCTCCTCAAAGTGTGGCAGGTGGTCCTCAATCTGGCACAGCTGATTTACAAACTTAGATCTAAGGGTGCTGCACACCAAACCCTGGACCTGACGGCAGGTGACAACCTCCTGTTGGAGCTCACTCCCAGGGGGGAATGGGCCCCATCCCTTGTGGCGGTTCCACCCGAAGGTGGTGCAGGACCAGCAGAGGAGGCAGATCAAGGTTGGATCCCAGACGTGCTGGGGCTCGATGCCATGGCCAGATGAGGTGGGACAGGCAGATCCACTGTGATTTGCCTTCCCAGACATGCTATGGTTTTGGGGTTTTACAAATTATGCTGGTTAGTCATGAACAATACATTTCAAGATTAGTTATAACAGCATGCATGGGTGTTCCAATTAACCCCATAAAACAGATTTGGTGCAGTTGCATAGCAAACATAACACATGCAGGAATGGACCAACTGTATGCATCATAACAGCATGCCAGTAACATTGATGGCAACAGGCCACCAACAATGGTATTTGAACAAGGTATGTTAACATGCAACCAATCAAAGATAAGAATGATAATATAACACAAGTCCCAACATTGGGTTTTGAGCAAAACATACCCATAGTATATGAATTATTATACTGATCTGGATGAGGAGTAGGGGGAGAGACAAAAAGTCCATTAACATCTGTTTATGCTTCTATTTTCCACAACAGTACTGCTCAGTACTCTATGGGTCTGTCCTCACTTTACATCTCCCTATGGCCCATAGCTTCTGTAGCACAAACATACCTATTAAACTGTCAGCCTGGAATGGTATGTAGCAAACTGTGACAACTCTGGGTGCATGACTACAGGGGACTCGTACATGGAAGGGGTACATATTTGGCACAGGAGGGGTACCCTGACCTGCTGTTATGTGAGTGTGCTACTGACATATATCATCTGGTTTCCTATCTGTGTCCAGGTTTATTTGCAGCAGTGACCACTAGCTATGATAGCATGACACTTGGGAGACATGTATTGGGAACATACCTCTCAACCGTTTAGAGCATGACATCTGGACAAATCCATACATGAGAGTGGGACAAAGGGCCATAAATATGTACAAATTTTAGATATTGCTCTTACAAACTTAGAAGGTTGATAAAATAACAGGTTTTGCATTTGCATGGCTTTTCGGAAGGATATGACGTTTAACACTTATATGTCTATCATTATTTTCTATCTTCAGTCTATGATAATTTGCCACTGATTTGCCATGGCACCACTACTTTATTTAAAACAGACCAAAACTCTGAGACAAATATCTGAACATTCTGTGAATATCTGTAGAGTTGAGAGGTATGATTCGGGAAGAGTGCATATTGTATGTACCTATCCTGCTGTCATTTGCAGGCATGTGGTATGACAGCTGAACAATTGTACACAGTTTATTAATATACCCTTCATACAGCTACTAGTAACATTTTCTTACCTGTAAAAACCTGTGGGAAAATTTTATTTTAACACTACCTGACTGTTTTTACATTTATTCCTGATTCTTTGTATGTAGATTTGCAAACATCTTAGTACCATTCCCTGGATTCAAACCATGTCTAGATGTGTAAAATTAACAACTAACCTATTTCTCATCACAATGAGCTACTTGGGAACTGCTGTTTCTTGTTTCCCTGGTTTCTGCCTAATAGTCTCTTGGTTAGACAGTCTGAACTTGAAATCCTGTGATTCATGCATGACAGATAATTATTGTACTGTGCATTAATCCTTTGGATTACTACAATCTGGAAAGCAAAGGTTAACACAAAGCAATGCCGCACATAACACAGTTTTATACTTTACACATTACTATTCAGGGTTCAGAGATTAGTGCAATATATATGTCTACAACAACTTACCAGAATAAACACAGCATTTTTTTGTAAAGGCTCTTTATTTCATATCAATATTAGTCAGTCAAACTTTTATATTTATTCAGTTCACACAGTAAGAGTATACCTACTAGCAGTGTGCAATGTACTCCTTCTTAGCTGTTTGGACTATATACTGCAGAATAGATTTGTACTCACCAGTCTGTGACCATGGGCTTCAATGTTCACAGCCCTGTGTGCTGCAGCTGTAGGGGAGAAAAATGCACATTATGCATATCTGTATATCACATTCTCAGACTAGCATTTGCTACAAACTACTTGATACTTACACACTACTTAGATACTTACATACTACTGGAGCATTCTTAGGCCTGTCCATCTTGGATCCACTGGTCCAAGAGATCCCTCTTCCTCTGCTTTAGGTTGGAATAGTGTTGCCATACCTGCTCACAAGGCCGAGGGCTGCCAATAACACGGGTGAGGTCACATGTGAAATGGTCCCAGGCCTCTGTGTTGTATTGAGAGCCCTGGTACTGGCCCTTCAGCCGTCTCTCTTCATCATTTTTTACTAGGAGTCCAACCATGAACCTGGACTCCAGAATGCTCTAGCATTGAGCCCAGAAGTGCACTGCCTCCCCAACACCAGCCATTGTATATGCACAGATGGACTATAACAGATTATGGTTGTATTCCCACCTGCCCCATTTAAATAGTGCTATATTCCCACATTTTGCTGTCATTGGACCATTTTGAAAAGGTTAAGCTCTGCTAAGCATTGTGCAAATCCACTAAGATGGTTTAAACACCGCTTAAAGGAAAATTTGTTGAGCAGTGTTTAACTGTGCGCAAATCCACTTAGCTGAGCTACCTGCTGCTTAGCAATCACGTCATTGCAATGGTCACACTTGCTAAGCATAGCTGAACATTGCTATCCATTGCTCACTTTTAATTTTTTTAATATATCAGAGGAGTGCTTTCATTTAAGTGTATATGATATACTTTACATGACATCCCTCTATGTGCTTTCCTTACATTGGCAAAGGGTGTGACTATACAGTATGGGGCACTTGTGTGTACATGGGTAACTTCACATGTTATATACATTCACAATTACATTGACACCAGCTACACTACCCTGCTTGGCAAAAAACAGCTGCTACATAATTTAAGTTTACAAAAATAATTTTAACTCTATTTTCCCATAGAAAAACAGGTTGCCTGTCTTGGTACTGCAACCATGAATACCTGCATGTAAAGCTGGGACTCTAATCACTACACTATCTCAGCTTGGAAGGTTCACCTGTATATTTGCATTTATCTCCTATGGGATGTTTAAGCTACGGTAAGCGGAGGGCCATAACGCGCATACCCACTTAGCTACTCTTAAACATTCCTTAGCCAAGAAAAAAAAGTATATATTATTATTATATTATATAAGTGAGTCTTGTGGTGTTCTGACAAGTCATTGAGGACTGTAATCGTGAAATAAGGGCATTCATTTGGCTTTCAGGCTTCTATTCTTCAGGGACTCCTGCTAATACATATCCTGTTTTCTATCAACTTTCTAAGTGTGTGAGGGCAATTTTTTCAGACGTGTCCCTATTTTATTGTCCCCCCCCCCCATTATTTGTGCCTTTGTCCACATGTACTGCTGTCAGGGAATATTGACATACATTTTCTTTCAGACTTCTACCCTTCAGGAATTTATGCTAATGCTTGACCTGTTTTCTATCAACTTTCTGAGTTTAGTGAGCAATATGTGTGTTGTGTCCCTCTTGAGGGATTCATCCCCCATTATCTGTGTATTTGCAAACATTTCCTGCTTCAGCAGGTTGTGGAGGTGTCATACAGCACATTGGCAATGCAGGGGGTCTATCACAGAACTTGTCACACACCCCCTGCATTGTTTTCTTGATGATGTGTTTATTTCAGTGTCCACGGACACTGAAATGATCATTTATTTCATTTCAGTGTCCATGGACACTGAAGTACTGGCATAATATTAGAGTAATTCTATAATATTATGCCAGATCAGTTTAGAAAGTTCTGTATGGCAGTTTCTGAGTGCACAGGGTGTGCTCAATGTCCATGCACTACTTGAACATGCCCCCTGCTCTCATTCATGGTTCATGTCCGTATAAGTTGAACAGCAGCACACCTTCATAAATATGCAAGCCGCACTGCTGTGCTATATGGATATGAATCTCTCCGTGCAAGAATGGTGCTATTCTTGCACAGAGTTTATTGAATCCCAGGGATTGTCTATGCATCTGCTGAATGTTAAATTATTTTGTCTGCAAAGTTCCCATTATTGTTCAAAAAATTGTTCTCCAGACATCTGTTTCATTTAGTGGCAGGCATGTATAAAAGTGGATTCAGAACGGGACCAGATGCAAGTGCTATATTTTAGTTTTGATGGTTTCTACAAGCAGATAGTGACTGATGAGAAAAGCATGAATCAAGCAATAGTTGTAAATACAGCATCATGTTTGTACATCCACAAAGGGCAAACTACTGTCAGAAACACACAGGCACACATGCATGCAGATATACATGTGCATACACACACCACACACACACACACACACACACACACACACACACACACACACACACACACACACACACACACACACACACACACAGATATTATATTGATGCATATAAAATACCAACAAAATCCACAAAATTTCTGGGCAGGAATAAGTAGTCTCTTAAAACCTGGCCACTCTGACACCCCTAGCTCCATAGGCACTTCCCAAAATAACCCTAAACAAACCACTGATGTCTTCAATACATTCTTTACTGAAACTGTCCAGTCTCTTGCTAATCAGTTATTCCCCGATATCACCACTCAGTCCACCTCCCCTAACACTTCTATTCCCACATTTCAACTGCAACCAGTACCTACATCACCTATCTATACTCTTCTCCACAAACTTAAAGCCTCCTTTCCATCTGCTGACCTTCTGCCTGCTCAGTATCTAAAAACTGCAGACAACCACTAGCCTATCCCATTTCCATTCTGATTAACAGAACCATTGTTGAAGGCTATATTCCAAATTTCACATATCATTCCCCTGCATAAAGGTAGAAATTCAACAGAACTCTCAAACTACTGACCCATAGCCCTACTCTCCCCCTGGCTAAAATCATGGAAAAATGCATACAAAAACAACTCCTTAATCACCTGTTAAATAACAACCTACTTGCTGACTGTCAACATGGCTTCAGACCTTTCTACAGCACCACTTCTGCCCTCCTTTCCTTTACTGACTGTATCAACATAAATCAAAATAATAATATCCTTACCTCTGCTCTCTTTATTGACCTATTCAAAGCCTTCAATATGGTCAATCACCAGATACTCTTAAATTTACTTAAAACATTCTCACTAGACTCAAGAGCTATTATGTGGTTCCACTCCTATCTTCATAACAGACAACAGGCACTGCTCTGGCACAGTAACTTATCCAACCACCTGCCCATCACCCTCAGAGTACCACAAGGTTCTATACTTGCCCCCCCCTTCTGTTTTCTGTTTTTATTAATGATCTTCATACCAGTATTTCCTCTGCAACCTGTATACAATATGCTGATGATTCTACTTTGATTGGTTCTGCTTCTTCCCCTTCCAAACTGCACTCTATCACCCAACAGACTTTCCAAACCGTTGAAACCTGATTCCTAAAATGATGCTTAATCCTAAACCCCAAGAAAACCAGACTGTTACTGTTCTCCCCCACCTGAAAATCTGCTACTCTCAACTTCTCTGTCTTGTCTAGTAATGGCACTAACATATCACCTGACCCTACTATCAGGCTCCTTGGAGTAGAGATAGACAATAACCTATGCTTTGACTATCACATCAACAATGCCATAAAATTAGTTAACAGAAAACTAGGCTCCCTGTATAGAATGAAACCATTCCTTACTCCACTTACCAGAACTTCCATTGCCCATACCCATCTGATTTCTTCACTCCTTTATGCCTCCCCTATTTACACATACCTGTCCAAATCTAACCTCTGCAAACTGGCTGTTGCCTATAACAGTATTGCCAGATTTGCCTCTGGCTCTACTTTTAGAACCCACCACTGCATAAACTTAAAGCAATTAGGATGGCTTGAGCTGCAATATCTGATCTTATATCACCAGCTCTCCTTAGCCCATAAAATCATCTACAAACCCACTAACACCCCTATACTCACCTTCCTTATCACTCCTTACTGCAACCTTAAAAGCCTACATTCTTCTAACGAGCCTCTTATATCAACTTGCAAATCCAATAACTTAGCAGGCAAATCCTTGTTCTCAAACACAATAGGTAAAGCCTGGAACTCTCTTCCTGACATCACTGCTATCTCTTCTTTTCCCTGTTTCAAATCCCATCTCAGAACTCACCTCAGAACTCACTGGTTCTGCCCCTGCACTAACCCTGACTAGCTTTCAATGTGCTACTAGTACTCTCTATTCTCCTTCAAACAAATCTTTCACTAAATCTTTTCTATTGTCATGCGTAATATGTATACCCTTTGTCTGTAATTAATTTCTAAATGTTAAGTTGTCAATCTCGCGTTCATTCTTGCTAGATGGGTTCGGAGCCGATCTTCGGCTTCGACTCGGCCTTATACTAAAGCTCGAGAGCTATTTACCGGCTTGAGGCCCTCCCCATATCCCACAATGCTAGGCATCAGATACCCAGATCTCGTTTGCCGCTTCAGCTACGAGGTTGCGAATTTACCGGCTCCAGGTTATATAACTCTTTTCTAGCGTTTTATCATATATATATATATATATATATATATATATATATATATATATATATATATATATATACCCTCTAGGGTTAGTTGTATAAAATCAGCAGTGTTTTTATTCTTATTCTACTATATATATATATATATATATATATATATATATATATATATATATATATATATATATATATATATTCTCTTTATAGTGATAGTTAGTTAGATTTATTGTTAGCAGTATTATTGTACTCTTTTTTTCTAGTGTGTGTGTGTGTGTGTGTGTGTGTGTGTGTGTGTGTGTGTAGTGTTTAAAGCACTAGCTACCTGTTCCCTTGGTATCCTTTTTTTATACTTTTCAATATGTCTAAGGATACTAAGGTTTCAGGTTTCAAGAAGTGTGACTCGTGCTGTCAGAAGATGTCTCTGACAGACGGTCACACTTCTTGGGTGTATTGTTTGGGCCTCCTACACCTGCAGGACTCTTGTGTGGTCTGTCATGCCTTCAGTCTGAGAGTCCTGCAGGAGCATAGGAACAAACTTATTTTGAGGGGCTTGCTTAAGCCTGAAGGGTCCCCGACTAAGCCTTCGTCGGGTAAACCCTCCAAGCCCGCTAAACCGTTGGCTCCCTGTTCAGAGCCGTCGCCAAGCGGAGCTCCTGCCTCCTCATCAGTTCCAGCTGGAACCGACACTTCAAGACCTCAGTCGGCTCCAGCCTTAGAATCGGAGCCTTCTTTGAGCCGAAAATGCTCGACGACTCCCTCTTTGGAGTCTTTTCTTTCAGCTCCGAGGTCTCCATTACTACAGTCGAAGCAGAGCCATAGGTCCCACTCCTTTCGGTCCTCCAGGCTGTCTGATCACGACCTCGAGAGGGTGGTCAGTAGGCTCTTAAAGTTGCAGGCACTGGCCCAATTGTTGACTAGCCCTTCTCAACAGACTGTGGCTATCCCTGTATCTTCATCAGTTCCACCTCTGTCTCTACCACTGTGTTCAAAGCTGGAGCTCGTTGGGGCTCGAATCGTTGGAGCATCGGAGCCGATACCACACATTTTGGCTCCCTCATTGGCTCCGATCTCTTCATTGGTTCCGTCCATGTTGGGATCTGGGCGTCGAGACTCCCTCGTCGGCTCCGAGGGGGCGAGTGGCATCAGACACTTGTCCAACCCCATTCTCCCTCTCAGTGCCTCGGCACAGGTGAGCTCAGCCCCAACATTGGCCTCAGAGCCATCACTCTCGATGCCAGGGGGGGGGGTTCTCATCTTTTCAGAGCTGGGACCTTCCGCTCTGCCTGATAGGGGTGCCTTTGAGGTTATGAGGAGCGTACTGACTCCTGGGTTGGATCCACGATTGGCCCTTTCGGCTCCTCCCCCCATGGTGCCTGCTTCGGTCTCTGTCCACCCTCCTGACCCTAAGTGTGGAGAACAAATGCTCCAGCTCACCCCACTTGGGGTATCTTCCTCTTCCGAGGCCTCCCCCGATCATTCGGAGGAGCCCCCTCGGAAGAAAACATGTAAGAGGAAACATGTTGACTCCCCCGAGTCAGTTATGTCTGACACCGATTTGGAGGATTCGGAAGGGTCCCCAAGGTCCCCCTCTGAGGATGTCTCCTTTTCAGACATCCTTGAGATCCTTAAACAGAGGGGGAATTGGACTGCCCTTAACCCTTCCGAGGATGAGTCGCTGTACCTGGATTTGTTTGTTTCTCACCCTTCCACCTCCTGGGTGTCTCCGTCTTTTGACCCACTCATGGAAGTGGTTGCTCGGAAGGCGTGGACAGTCCCAGACTCAATGGAACCAACTCCCCATAGGCCCACTAAATTTATTACAGCCCCATCAGACAAACAGTTTCTAGCTAGGGGGGGTCCCGGTTGATGCCATGGTGGTGGCAGCAGCCACTAAGAAGGAGTTGGCTGACCCTGCGGTGCCTGTACATCCTCCTAATAAAGAGTCTAGGGCAATGGACAGGTACGGGAAGCGGATGTTCTCTACCTTTGCCATGCGGTCGCTGAATTATCTGTGCCATTTCACCCGACTTCAGAGGGATCTTCTCAAAGACCTGGGTGATACCCTTCAGGATCCATTGGCTGCAGGGTCTCAGGATAAGGTTAACTCCCAGATGGCGACCTTAAATTCCATAGTTAACTGCTCCATGTGGCTCATTTCTTATGCGGCCGATAGTGCGAGTAGGGCCGCAGGTACAGGCGTGGCTTTGAGAAGACATGCCTGGATGCAATTATGCAACTTTGCTGACCCCTTTAAGGCATCCTTCACCAATACCCCCTTCAATGGTTCGGCTTTGTTTGGACCACAGGTGAAGGATACACTTACTAGGTGTGAGCAGGAAGGCAAGGCTCTCTCTGCCGTGGGAGTCCGTTTTTCTACTCCCTCCAGAACATACCCCAAAGGTCAGAAGAGTGGAAAAATGTGGTTTTGTAAACCCCAGAGAGTCGTGCCTGACACGCGTGGTGAGGTTTCCTCCAGGGGCAGAGGAGGAAATAATAATAGATTCCGCCCTAGGGGCAGAGGGGGTCCGCAAAATCAGGGTAGCAGAGAATCTTTCTCTGAACAAACCTTTCCAGCACCCCTGAGAGGCTGCCTGACTGTCCATCTTCAGAGGCAGTCGGGGGAAGATTGTCACTGTACCCAGAAGCCTGGCAACTCCTCACACAAGACCAATGGGTACAGTCTATCATTTCCGAAGGTTACAAAATTCCCTTCGTCCGCACCCCTGTACAAACAAACAGATCCCTTCCAGATGTCCCATATGCTCTAAGGGATCAAGCAGTACTAGAAATTTCAAAGCTGCTAGAAAAGAGGGCCGTCCAGCCAGTCCCAGCAGACCAGCTAGGATCCGGGACTTACTCCAAGTTCTTTTTGGTACCAAGAAAGACAGGGGACTGGAGACTAATTTTGGATCTCAGCAGATTAAACAAGTCTGTTCAAAGAACAAAGTTCCGGATGGTCACACTCCAGTCCATTCTACCCTTCTTGGGTCAGGACAATTGGATGTGCTCCATAGACCTTCAGGATGCGTACTACCATATAAAAATGGACAGGTGTTCCAGAAGGTTTCTCCACTTCCGGCTGGGAGCCAGTCACTATCAATTCAGAGCCCTGCCCTTTGGTCTCACCACGGCCCCCAGGGTGTTCACCAAATGCATGGCAGTGGTTACGGCTCACCTAAGATGACAGGGATTCCAGGTGTTTCCATATCTAGATGACTTTCTCCTTACTGCTTCCACCAGGCATCAGCTATTGCGAGCCAGGGACTATACCATCCAGACTTGCTCCGAACTAGGTATATCAATAAATTTCAAAAAGTCTGCATTGTCGCCTTGTCAGTCTATAACCTTTGTAGGCGCAGAATTAAATACAAAAGATCTATCTGCAAAACTTCCTCCAGACAGAGTATCAGACATTCGCTGACATGTGCAGATCCTACTACAGTGCAAGATGATTCACGTCAGATTTGTACTGAAAACATTGGGTCTCATGGCAGAAGCGATCATTTTAGTCCCCCTGGCTTGTTTTCACATGCGGATCCTCCAGTGGATGCTGTTTACCCAATGGTCCTTTCAACAACTTCCAATGTCCCACAGGATAATAATCACTCAAACATGCAAAGACCACCTGGCTTGGTGGATGGCCTCCCCTCTAGTTTTCCAGGGTAGACCATTTGTTCTTCCTCCTCCTGTTGCCACGGTGACCATGGATGCCTCCCTGATTGGGTGGGGGGGGGGCATTTTCAGGGCAGGACTATCCAGGGCACTTGGCAACCCCTAGAGTACCACCTGCACATAAATGCCTTGGAGATGAGAGTGGTACTTTTAGCGTTGCAAGCTCTTCAGGACTCTCTACCTACCGGGACTATTGCAGTTCAAATGGACAATATGTCTGTAGTGTGGTACATCAACAAACAGGGCGGAACCAGTTCCTATCCCTTATGTCGAGAAGCACTCAGACTCTGGCAGTGGGCAATCTCTTCCCAATGGTTTCTGATAGCAACGCACATCCCCGGGAAGTCCAATGTCATAGCAGACAGGCTAAGCAGAGCCATTCTCATGCCTCATGAGTGGTCTCTCAATCAGTTAGTAGCGGACAAGATTTTCCGCAGATGGGGTCAACCTTGCTGCAACCTTTTTGCAACCCCTCTCAACAGCAAGTGCGAAGACTTCTTCACTCTCTTTCCCCTCCCCGGCCATTCCCCCAGAGACACTCTAGTACACGATTGGCCCCAGGGGTCTCCTATATGCATTTCCGCCTTTTCCCTTAATTCCCAAACTGATTCAGAAAGTGACTGCTTTGGGTTCCAGGATGATCCTCATTGCCCCTTACAGGCCTCAACAAATTTGGTTCCCATTCCTGCGTCACCTACTGGAGCAGCCCTGGAGTCTGGACCCAGTGCCAGACTTGTTGGTCCATCAGTCGGGCGGGCTGCACCAATCCCTTCAATCTCTCAACTTCACAGCTTGGTTGCTCCACTTCCAACCTTAGCCAGGCTTCCTCATATTTCTCAGCCAGTGCGTGAAATCATCCTTTCTTCACACAAATCTACTACCAGAAAAACCTATGCTAGTAAGTGGAGACATTTCTCCTTCTGGGCGGAGGCCAGAAATATAGATCCTTTTACAGCCCCTGTCCACAGTGTTCTGGATTTTTTGGCAGAGCTTTTTCGAGCGGGCTCCTCTTCTGCCACCATTAGAGTCCAATTGGCTGCTATTGCTAATTTTCACTCTGGCCTGTCAGAGACCAGCTTCATGTCCCATAAACTTTGTAAAGCCTTTCTTAAAGGGACTGTTTTGCTGAGGCCTCCGGTTAGAAATCCCCCGTCTCCGTGGGATTTGAATATGATATTAGCTTCCTTGATTCTTCCTCCTTTTGAACCTGCGGCCACCTGTTCCTTAAAGTTACTCTCCTGGAAGACTCTCTTCTTAGTAGCCATCACCTCAGCTAGAAGAGTGTCGGAACTTCAAGCCCTCTGTATTTGTCCTCCCTATCTTGTTTTTCTCAAAGATAGAGTTTCACTCAGAACTAATCCTTCCTTTTTACCCAAGATTCCTTCTGAGACAAACCTGAATCAGGCCATTGATCTTCCTGTCTTTTTTCCTAACTACTCAAACAGAGCTGAACAAAAGCTGCATTATTTGGATGTTCACAGACAATTATGTTTTTATTTAGATAGGACAAAACTAACTAGGAAGTCGGACCAACTCTTCCTGTCCTATGCTGAGGGCAAGCAGGGCCTGCCAGTGTCTAAAGTATCTTTATCTAGATGGTTGGCCTCTATCATTTCCTTCATTTACCAACTAAGACATAAAGAACTCCTTACAAAACCAAAAGCTCATTCCACCAGAGTGTTAGCTACGTCAGTAGCTTGTCAAGCAAGACTTCCAATGGAATCTATTTGTGTTGCAGCCACATGGGCCACTACTCTTACCTTTATTTCATTACAAGTTGGATATGGCCTCCAGGAGTCGAGCTGAGTTTGGTTCTACTGTGCTCAAGAGTCTGTTCCGATGAGCCACCCAGGGCTAAGGTGCTAGGGGCACTGTCCCATCCAGCAAGAATGAAGGCGAGATTGACAACTTAACATTAAGAAGTTATGTACCTACCATAATGTTCCATGTTAGTTGTCTTCTTCTCGCCTTCTTTCTTGCGTCCCACCTGCCATCCCCCTAGCCTGGACAGACCGAGATTAATCCTTCTGAGGCCTTATTCCTCTGCTTGACTATTTCCTAGGTTATGTCCTCCTCCATTGATACCACTGTAGGTAAACATTATAGTAGGGACAGGTGTCTCCATGGTGTTAGCTCTACCAAACGAGATCTGGGTATCTGACGCCTAGCATTGTGGGATATGGGGAGGGCCTCGAGCCAGTAAATAGCTCTCAAGCTTTAGTATAAGGCCGAGTCAGAGCCGAGGATCAGCTTTGAACCCATCCATCAAGAAAGAAGGCAAGAAAAAGACAACTAACATGGAACGTTATGGTAGATACATAACTTCTTATTGTTGCTTCTGTAAGAACATGTTAATGCTAATAATTTTATATTTTTTTCTCAACTAACTAAATTTGTAAAGTCTGATATTAATGTCTGTATCTGGAGCTTTTCTCCCCGGGCCTCTGCTGAAAATGGACATATATCCAGCTGGACCAGCCCGGTAAACAAATATAAAATAAAATAAAATAAAATACTGAATTGAAGATGCTAAAACTAATTTGCTGTTTGTGAACCTATGCATGTTTTGGGGTTAATATCCCATGCTCTAATGTAAAGGGAAACATAAGGAATTTGGAACCACTTCAATGCTTCAAGGACAACACATGGTCCCACCCACTGCATGTATAAAACAATACTCTTTCAGAAATGGTACACATGCCCTTATAACATTATTTTGGTAAGAAAAGGTGCATCCAGTGAAGAATATCATAGAAAATACTGCAAGCAGAAAGTGTGTGTGAACCCCATTCCTACCAAACTGTCCATTATATACATACTAATGGTGCATATTTACTTTTTATATATTGTTCTAAACATCAGAAATAGATTTAGCCTTGTAGTTTACATGTATTAAGATCACTTTTGAAGGACAGCAACAGCTTTTTTTTCCCCATAATGGTATGTTTTTATATAGCAAATATTCTGCTAGGCAGTCTTGCAAATACAGTTGAATATAGTTAGATGTCAACATGTCGAATGTATGTCTTCATTTCTGACCTTTATTACTTACAAAAGATACTGCTAATCTCCTTTAGATATAAATTTTTCCGCTAGACTTGGAGTCTGTCTTCATTTTGCCTGTATTATATCCAGAAATAGAGGCAATGCATGGACGTATTTACTGTAATTTTTTTTCATTAATTGCATGCCTGTAAAGATGGCACCCATGCAGACAGAAAGCCAGTTACTGCAACCAGGTTTTGTTCTAGGGCACCTACAGAATAATTACACATCACATGTGTACCTTGTCCCAAATTGTTACATCATGTGATTGATAATTATTGCTAGAATTCCAGATTAAAACTCATTAAGTGTTACGCTAATCACTGCTAATTAAAAGACACTTTTCATTATTTTCTTGAGGAAATAATTTTAAAGCATTTAGTTATTATTTACTACATTGGTTGCATAGTAGGTGATAGGCAATCACTCTGTAGACCATAACAAGCCTAGCCAAAACCCCTATCCAAAAGTTCCCTCTAGCCTCAAGGAGGGCAAAAGAGTGCAGACCAGGGGAGAATATGAAGCTGCACATCCATTTATCTAGGTTTATTTTGAAGGTACTCTGCTTGACATGTAATAGGACTTTGTTCCAGAGAAGAGGGATTTGCTTGGATATGAATTTATCATGCCAATGTGACTTATTTATCTGCTGATTAAGGTTAAATTCCTTTTACAGGGTGCTTGAGGTACCGCTGTTTCTGTAAAAGAATAAAAGGTCTGAGAGAGTTGGATCGTTCATGCCTTGAAGTACAGAGAGTAGTCTATCAGTCTGTTCTGATAACTAGGATTTTTGAGGTCAGTGATCTTTTTTCTTATAAATTGCTGAGGCCTCTCAAGCTGAGTGATATTACTGGACAAGTACACACTAAAAGGTGCATCATATTCAATAATGGGTCTGATGAGATGTGCTTAAGTTAAGGAAATTAAGACTGCTTGGGAGCGAGTGGAGATGCCTTTGAAAACTAGAGGAGCTACACCGAAGGCTTTCTAACTACTATGGAGACATGATGATCAAATGAAAAGGAATTACCAACAGGACTACCAATATCCCTTAAAACAGTATATAATTGGAAAGTTACATCACTTATATGGCAAGTGAAAATGTTTTGTTTACCAACATGTTCATTTATTTATTATTTTATTGTTGCGAGTTGGCAATTTTCATTTGAAGACTTTTGAAGTGTTAATTTACCAATATGTTTCATAATTATTTTTGAGACTATTGCTCTTGCAGCAGTTGTTAACATGGTCTAACCCATGTTATAGCAATTGTGAGACAGTGAAAGATTACATTACAACACCAAATCTAGGGATCTAAACCTCACCACAACAATAAATAGGACTTGCTGGACAGATAGATTCCTGTCCCAGGGAATCCACATGTTTTGGAACAGGATTTCAATGTACATTAGGCAGAGCCCCTCACTAACACTCTTCAAGAGAAACCTTGACGAGTGGATGGGAAACAGAAAATTTACCCCAGGGATCACCGCAGTGGCTCTGCTGGACAGAGGCGCAGGGAATTAATGGCTCTACTGGACTGAGGCACAGGGAACTAATCTAAGGGGGTGGCGAAAGCCAACACATTCTGATTAGGCTTATAGTTGCCCTTGGGCAGATAGCCTAGTACTTTCCTATGAACCTATAATTGGGTACATTTGTTAAGAGCCTTGGGGTAGCTGGACTTCAGGTGTCTGGTGGCAGTGTAACTACCTTATAGTCTGGGCAGAAGGGGGCATAGCTAGTAAATCTGTGCCAGCCTTTTCCAGGAGTGTGTGTGTGTGTGTGTGTGTGTGTGTGTGTGTGTGTGTGTGTGTGTGTGTGTGTGTGTGTGTATGTTTCAACCACTTGGAGCAGGGACATGAAGCACTGGTTTCACAGAGAGGGTGCTAGTGGATTTGGCTTGGACACTCAGCTGAGGACTCAACCTACAGCTGTGCCAGTGGAGAGTATTACTGGGGAGGGAGACAATAAGAGAAACCTAGGCCCCGGACTGAGTTTGTTCCTTGTGTGCTCTTAAGGGAAACTGTGCTTGGTGCAGAGAGCTGCATCTGGAAATACTGGATGTATCCATTTTTGTTCCAAGTGAACGTCCATCTCCATTGCCAGTGGTGAGGATTCAGGCTCCTTGATTACTAGCCCAGAATGGGGATGTCACAGCCTGCATCAGGAATAGTGCCAAAGACCTTTGTCAGGTCCAGATTTGCTCTATGCACTACACAACCATTATGCACTGTTTCAGATACTTTCCCAAATAAATTATTGAGGTTAAAGAGGCAGGACTGTCCTTTGACAAAGCTAAATTTATGAGGGTCCAGGATTAAGAGATGTTCAATAACAAAATTAATGAGGTCTGAGATAATATGCTCCATAACTTTACATATGAGGCTTGTGAGACTAATGGGTCTACAGTTACCAGGTTCTGTGTAATGGCATTTTAGTGGCTGTTTTCCAAGCTTCGGGAGTATAACAAGAGGAGAGGTTTAGAATCCAATTAGACACTGTTGTAAAGGATCTGGATACGCTTGTTGATAATTCCAATCATTTTGCCATCATGTCTCCACAGTTGCTCAAAAAACATTTTATCTAGCCTATCTAATTTCCAAAGGCATCTCCACTAGATGCAAAGAAGTCTTAATTCCCCTTTATTCATATCTTACTAGAATCATGATTGAATATAATATACCTTGTGGCATGTATTTATTTAAACATATTACACAACTGGATAGACCTCAGAGATTCATAACTAAAAAGATCAGTGAGCTCAGAATCTTAGTTTTCAACACAGATGGCAGTCCATTATCTGTACTCAGTCTCTTACAGACTCCAACATGGAGATCTGTGCTTAGCTTTTCATTCCATGACAGATCCAAACCTGCTTGACCTCCTATTCCTTCACCAAACTAACGGTACCTCCAGTACTCGGTTAAAGGAACTAAACCTTCATCAGCAGGTAAATAAGATATGTTGCCATGATCGGTTAATATCCCAATGTATTCCTCAGTTCTGGAACAAACATCCACTACCTGTCAAGCAGCGTAGCACCCTTACCACTATCAAGGTCAAACTACATAATTGGATGGACAGCCTCAAATTCTCTCTTTGTCTATTGTGTCTTGCCCTCCTTGAGGCTAGAGGGAAATTTTGAATAGTGTTTTTTGGCTAGGCTTGAAATGGTCTGCAGATTTATTATCTAGTTCTTATATATGAAGCTAATAACCTGTTAAAGAGGTTAAATATGGATTCAGATAGGCCATATTTAGTACTTATAATATGAGAACCTGGTATATTATCAGTGCCTATAGTTGAGGCGTTCTAAGTTTTTAAGAGGGCTGAGAGAACTTGTTCTATAGTTATTAAAGGGGCAGCTGTAACTGTGGAATCTATGAGATATAACTGTGGGCAGAGTAAAGGTTTACTAAATTTGTTAGCTAGGATATCAGCTATTTCTTTGGGTCAAAGTGTGCAGTATTATTGTAGACTAGCTCTGAACATTTTACGTTGTTAGTACTTAACTTCCTGGCATAGTTAAAGACATATTTTTAGTTATTTTGGAGTTTAGCATTCATTTTAAGATCATAATCATCTTTGAACTTCCTAATGTTTCTTTTTGCACTGTTTATTAGTTTGCTAAAGTGTGGTGTTAGTAGCATTGGCCAGAAAAGCCTTTTATTTGGGTCACCTCATAAGTAAAGGAATTGCATCCAGAAAAATGGAGGTTATTACTTCTCTATACTCCTCCCTCATTAGACCAGTAATTGAGTATAATGCCCCATTTGGTATGTAGCTCTCTAGACATCTACACCAACTGGAAAGGCCACAGAAATACCTCATAAAGAGACTCCATGGCCTCCAACACCTGTCCTACGCAGACAGGCTCAAATCACTATCACTCTACTCGCTATCATACAGGTGATCTGTGTCTCACCCTCAATGCAATCTCGGACCCTGCCCTATTAGAGATGGTCCATATCCATAAGTCTAACTCCTCATGCATTACCCACTTGAAAGGCCTGAATATAATATGTGACATCAACAAAACCTGCTGGAGAGACAGATTTGGCTTCCAGAGGCTGCCCTGTCTCTGGAATAGACTTTGCATACACGTCAAACAGAGTACCTTATTAACGGTCTTCAAGCGCAGCCTTGACGATTAAATGGGAAACCACAAATTTGTCCCAAGGGTTCCACCTGTGTCCCTCACTGACAGGGGTGACAGGTGCTGACTGAGGTTTCTTTTTGGGGATAAACTCTTAGCAAGGCTTGTAAGGACCCAAGGGTTATTAGGCTAGCAACCTCCTATGATCCTATCAGTAGAATGAGACATTAAACAGTTTACTTCTCTTATTATATATTTTTTTATGCCAGGTATTCCATGACAGGGGTTTTGTTTTCAAATGTCTTATTATATTTGGTGTGGTTAGGGACTGCCTTAGCAATACAAACATTTAAGTGGGAGTAGAAGTCAGAGGCAAAGGCAGCAGCTTTAGCAATTAAATCCATTAGAGGAGGCTTACTGTGGAATTTACTTAGGTCATCAAGTAACTGACAACTGTAAGCTTTTGAGGAGTCCCTACACAGAGGTATTCAATGGGGAAGTGCCACTTATTTTAAAGGAAAAGGTCTCTAAGTTATGGTCTGATTTAACAAGGCATGCTGATACATACGGAGACGAGCAAGAAGTTTCCATATTTTTGAGGAATAAATCAAAGATATCCGAGCCTCTAGTTGGATAGTTAACTATTTTGAAAAGAGAATTAGTACTTAAAATGCCAAGGAAGTACTGAGTATACAGACCATTGGTAGTCTAGGTCAGACAGTTTTTGGATTAATTTCTCCCAATTTAAAGCTGATGGGTGTAAATGGGATTTCAGCTAATGTGTTAAGATCAGTATCATGTTCAGAAGGGAACACAGAAATTGTTCTGTATCTAGCTAGTGATGAAGTGGTCATTAGTCTTCTTTATGATGATATGGACTTCAATTTCAAATGTGGTGTCCCGAGGAATCTGCTGAGAGGTGATAATATCCTTGACAAATACTGACACTCCCCACCAATGACAGTACGTCTGAAAACATGATACATATTATGCCCAAGAATAGAGGGAGTGCTTTCATTGCTCTGAAACCATGCCTCTTTAACTATACATATATGAATGTGTACACGTTGCAGGAGACCCTCAAGTCTGGCAATTTTTGTGCACTGAGTAGCCACATTAATGTATTACAAATTAGAGTGTACTAGGTTGGAATGTTGTCAGATGGACTCTACCTAAAAAAAGCACTATGGCAGTAGCAAAGGATTTAGACAAATTGAGGCAGAGAGGCGCAGGCCATTGTTGAGAAGTGTAGGTAAGAGAACAATGGACTCCTTCTGGGATATATATTTATGTTGGCATATCATTGTCAGTAACTGAAGATAAATATGAAATTTGTGCAAATTAAGGTTACTAACAAACATGATGAGCCATATGCCATACTCTGAAATGGCCAGGGAAGGGATTTATGAAAATAGAAATATTATACAGAACTGCCACACTGTGCAATCTTAATCCACCATAGACTGACTTTTGTGTTACTAAACCCCTATGAAATTATTGTATGAAGAGTTTATTGGCACAGATAAACCCTTTACTGTATGGACTAACAAGCTCCTCTGACAGGACTGCAAAACAAGACACAAACTCCACTGATAAGGCTAGAAAGCAAGGCAAAGGCTGCATGAGCCCTATATGATTAACTGCTCAAGTATCCCTCCAGTGCCCTGTGCTATGATACTATATAGACATAATGTTCATATATAGGATTATCCTCTCCCACCTTACATATTTAACAATATGCTTATTGTCCAGAATATTTTTGGTTCCTTTTTCCAGCCCCTTTAAATTAACTGCTGTTATTGCTCATTCCTCAGGGTACTTCCCTTAAAATCTGGAAATGTATCAATAAGGAATGCATAAAGGCTAGTTGTTCAGGGAATAATTAATGGTACCTATAAATATAAGATGAATGGCATGTGCACGTATACGTGAGTTTGCAGACACATGCGCGCACACTCACACACACACACACACACACACACACACACACACACACACACACACACACACACACACAAAACAACAACATTTGTTGGTAAATGGAGAAAGTTATTATTTATTATTTACCTGTGCAATCTATTAATGTTTTCAGCTAGCTTTTCAGTGAAGCTATATTTTCTGTCTCTGGCATCCTTCTAGTTGTGTTTGCTAAATAAAATTCAGATGGGTCTGTCTTATGTTAACTCAAATGCCCTGGAACAAGTTGTTCAAACCCCAAGAAGAGGAACAAACATACTATATCTGGTCCTCACTAACATGACAAACAGATGCACCACTGCAACTGTTGGACACCCATTAGTTAAATCTGACCATTAATCAGTCACTTTCAAAATGACACTAACACCAGAACTGACAAACTATAGCGTCCTAGGCAAAGATATAAATGCATTCCAAGCCCCACCTCTAGCTGGAAGTCATAACTACACCAAAGCTTACACTAAAGCACTGTACAATCACTTATATAAGTGTATAGACTCAGCTGTTCCAGAGAGAATCAAACCAGATCTCCAAGTAGAAAAAAAAGTTGCCCCGGTGGGCATCTAGCATCAAAAACTTTACAACAAATGCAAAAAGTTGCTGTCTAAGAAAACTAAGGTGAGGTCCCAACAATGCAAAAGTACCCTCCTCAGCCTCAACAGGCAAAAAAGACAGCATGTCAAATCCTCTAAATGCACCTTTGAGAAAAATGTATCAATCACAGCCAAGGATAATCATAAGGCCTTTTACAGCTACGTACGTAGCCTAAAAGGTAGGAACCAAGCATGTGCCAAACTAGTGACTAACGGTATCACACACACTGATCCTGCAGAGATAGCAAGCCTGCTTGTGGACAGATTTGTCAAAAATTTCACTCCCTTATCCCCTGCAAACCAACCCCCTGCCCTACATATCTGAAGAGCAGATCATTAAAGCCTTGTATAAGGCAAAAGAAACACAGCCTCTGTGGGACTAGACGGCATCCCAGGCTGTCTTCTAATCACCATTAAGTACCCGATTCAATCACAGCCTAACCACTGGTTTTGTTCCTGTGGAATGGAAAACAGCAACAGTTATTCCCCTCCACAAAGATGGTTTAGCAACAGAACCCAGGGAATTATAGACCCATGTAAGTCTGACCAGACTCAACTGTAAAGCCATGGACCTCATAAATAAAGACATAATTGACCTCCAAACCATGGATCTGACCCACTTTGCCTTCATCAAGGGCAGATCCTGCATATTAAACCTGGTGGATTTCTTCAAAAGTGTGAACAGGGCCATTGACGAGGGCAGATCTGTGCACACAGCATACCTCAACTTTGCAAATACCTTTGACACAATCTCACACTCAGGCATTGCTAATAAAGTTAGCAAACTGAATGTAAAGCCCTTTGTTATAAGATGGATTGCCAACTGGCTCACAAACCAGTATACACACTATCAAAGTGGGTGACTCCACATCAAACAGCAGACCTGTCACCTGGGGGGGGGGGTGCCACAAGGTTCAGTGCTGGGACCCCTACAATTTGGTATATACTTCTCAGAAGCTCAGGCCAAAACTAAGAGGCTGTGGCTGGCCAAGTTTGCAGATGACTGCAAACTGGGTGCAATTATTGAATCCCCAAATGATGTCAGTATACTTCAGGAGGGTCATATGCAGACCAAGGACTGGTGTCTTAGTCACGGTCTCAAAATGAATGCAAAGAAAAGCATCATCATCATTCCCTTCAGTAAAAACAATGCCCCTTCACACTATCAAATTAACAACAATACACTATGTACCTATAATGTGGTAAGAGATCTGGGATCACAAGTAGACTGTGACCTTAACTTTGACCACCATGTGTCTATTGTAGTACAAAAGGCTTTCTATGTAGCACACTTGATTAGCGAAGGCATCGTGTCTAGAGCAAAAGAGGTTATAACCCCTCTATACTCATCACTAATCAGTCCCATACTTGAGTATAATGCCCTTTTCAACATGCAGTTTGCAAAGCACTTGCACCAACCGGAGAGACCTCAGAGGTTTCCAACTAAGACGATTAAGGGACTCCATCACGTGTGTTACACAGACTGGCTAAAGTCCCTTTCACTATACTTAGTATCATATAGACTTCTTAGGGGAGACTTGTGCCTGGCTTACAGAGCAATTTCCAACCTAAACCTAATGAATTTGTTGCACATCTGTAAATCAAATGGGACTAGAGCTACCCATTCTGGGGACCTAAATATGGCCTGCAACTTTAAAAGGACATGCTGGAAGGACAGATTTGTCTCCCAGCAACTGCTGCATCTTTGGAACAGACTGCCAGTTCATGAAAAGAAGAGCACCTCTATGACACTGTTCAAAAGGAACCTGGATGAGTGGATGGGGCACCACAAATTCTTACTGGGGATATGCCCACAACCCTGCTGGACATGGACAATCATTACTAAATACATTCCTATTCTTTACTAAATTACAAAATAAAATCCAATCCTGGCTATTACATTGGGATGAAATGGCTAGGCTTGAAATGTCTCTGTGATGATAGCCTAGTAACCTCCTATGAACCTACGATCCTATGTATACTTAAAGCATACTAAGGCTTTCTTTCTCTGCTACCTCTAGTGGAAGATCAAAATCCATTATAAATTGTTCACTGTTTTTGTTAAATATTTCTCACATTTGTCTTTCAACCACCTTCTCTACCACCACACATGGACACTTTAATTTTACTTTATACCTATTTGTCTGTGGACAGCCTCCATTCTATTGCTTTACAGCTTATAGCTGCCTGTGATGTGTTTTTCAGAAGATGATGTACTTCAGTTAAGATGTGAGTAGTTCTTTACATGCTAATACTGTGACAGTCCTATTCCTTGCGTTCATCTATTTGCTTTTGTTTTTAACCATCTGACTCAGCAGTACCATTGTCCCAGTCAATAAATGCCTTCTGGTATCACTTACATGCTCACTTCAGGCTGTCTGCTGTCCATCTACTTTACACAGTCTCTGTTGTGTAATTTCTTTCAGGGTGTGAAGGTTTTTTTTGTGGTTTCTCCATTTTTCTGCCAATTTCCAAAAACATACTGTTGAGTTTCTACACTAAATTGTTATTATATATGTTAATTGCACCAGAATTAAGTTTTTTGGTCAAACTGCATTAAGAACTCTTCCCTTTTTATGTACTGTCTTTGTTTTTTTGAGCCCTAGGAACATTAGTTTGCATACTTTCTCTTAGAAACCAAGTCATTCCACCCCTGATCAGATATATATCCCTGTTGTCTACTTACCCAGCATAATTGCACAGTTTACCATACTGATGATTTTCTTTAAACTGCTTAATTCATAATGAAATTCCAGTGCAAAATGACATTATTTGTGCTGTTATAAGCTGCCTCCACTATCATTTGTTTTTCTTTTAGCAAGACAATGCATCTGTGATGTTACATAAGGGAATGGCTAAAGCTTGCTGGTGCAAAGCTTTCAACTTAATTTGCCTGCAGGTGTCTCCTCCCCTTCATGATATTTTTAGTAACCTGTGTGACGTGATCTAGTATTCTACTCTTTTTTTTCAGGGTTCTCCTCTGAGAGCAAAATGTTAGCAGACTTACCTTCAAGCATTTATCTTACTGTTATTTTTTTCCCATGGTAATGGTAACACGCCCTAACAGTCAGCTGGTTCTCATTGACACAGACTGTATGCTTTCTCCTTCAGTTTAGAGGGACAATCCCAGTGTTTAAAATTCAGGTACGACTTTAGTCAGACCAAAGTAACACCCACTTTAAAAACATCACCCAATTCCTGCCCACAGTGTCGTTTTACTTGTACATCCTCTTACCCAGTCTCTCTTCAGTTCCAATTCTTAATGAACCCTTCAATTTGCATTCCTATCACCAGCAATGTAAGTCTTATTTTCTGAAGCCATAGCCCCGTGAAATTTAAGGAAATTACATTGCAGCATACCTCTCAAACTCATAGGGCTAGAAGTCTGGAAATCATCTGACCAAATAGGAGAGACACAGGCCTTAAATAGAGACAGATATTAAATATTGCTTTTATAAACTTAGAAAATTGCTAGAATAACAGGGTTAGTGTTAACATGTATTTTTCTGAACAATATAACGTCTGCAACTCAAATGTAAGTCATTATTTAGTCGATCACCAGCACATCACATTGATTTGCCAGAAAATCAAAAATTTAATGATGAACAGACCAATAATATGAGGCAAAAATCTGGATATACTGCATAAATCTGGACAGATGAGATGTAAGCATTGCATTAGCACTGTGGAGTTTGGACTCAGCTAAATGTTTAAATATATTTAATAATAAACAATAAAAGAACAAGACAATACTCAGTATGTAATCATTTACATCGAAGTTTAAAATCACAGGAGATATTTAAAACAACATTGCAGGTCAGTCTCAAATAAATAAAGAAAACATCTAAGCTACACTTTACTATATTCCTATCTGAATCTAAAAGAATTACTATGCCCTAAAAACTTATTTATAGCAAGGTAAGTGGAGAAGGTGATGATGAGTGGCTGTTAGTTTGTCAAAGACTAAATACAATATGCACAGTCTCTACCTGAGAGAGTTCTTAAATTAATATCAAATTTTACTGCTGGGTTAGCTTGGATGACATCACTTTTTGTCACCTGACTTCAGTTCCCAGGCTAAACCCCCACTGCAGGTGGTAGCATTAGCATCTCTCTGTGAAAATGCATAGCCTTCAGATGTTTATAGATCCTAGAAGTCATAAAAGAATAAAACACTTCTACATCTCAAACCTAGTAATTACTTTGCTATCAAGACAATACAAAAAACTTCCATCTCTAGACATTATGTCTCCTGTTGCACTGAAACTAACTTTTATAGCACAGTCATAAAACAATTTAATTGTAACTATTTTCTTGAAGTTTTGCAAGGTAACTCTGTATGTTCTTGTTTCTACTGTTTAAACATATACATTTGGACAGGTATATGGTTTAGACACATTTCTGTTCTTTTCCAGTAGGGTACACTGTGGGCACATCTTTGAAGTTCACTCCTGTTGTACCAGTAGTTTAATATATACTCAACATATAGTTCTAATACATTTGTAAGACAAACATTTAAATCATGTTGATATTCACAAATGACATATGATTATTTACAAAATTCCAAATAGCTGGGCTGGCAGTATTTCACTATGTCATTATATATATATGTATATATATATATATATATATATATATATATATATATATATATATATTTGGTGTGTGTGTGTGTGTGTGTGTGTGTGTGTGTGTGTATGTGTGTAAAAATATCATAACCCCTTCAATTTTTAGATGAGGTTGAGGTGTCACATCAACATTTGTATCTGTGACCAAGTCACTGAGTGGTAAGCTGTTCATAGGTTCATAGGTTCATACTAGGCTATCTGCCCTAGGGCATTTATAAGCCTAGCCAGAGTGTGTGTGGCTTTCACCACACCTTAGGATGAGAATACTATACCCATTAGTTTGCTGTGCCTCTGTTCAGCAGTGATACAGAGATGATTCCCGGGGTAAACCTACGATCTCCCATCCACTCGTCAAGATTTCTCTTGAACAGAGTCAGTGAGGGGCTCTGCCTCACATGGACTGGGATTCTGTTCCATAGTGTAGGGAGTCTCTGGGTGATGAATCTGTCCCTCCAGCATGTCCTATTTATATCCGTGTTGAGGTTTAAGTCTCTTGCTCTCGTGGCTCTGGTGGATTTGGATTTTTTGAGGTGGAGCATGTCCATTAATTCCAGGTTGGACATGGCCTTGTATGTCAGGCACAGATCACCTCTGAGCAGACGGTATGCGACTGAATAGAGCTGGAGTTTCTTCAGTCGGGCATCGTATGACATATGTTTGAGCCCCTTTATCCTTTTGGTGAGGAACTTTTGGGGTCGTTCCAACTGCTGCAGGTGTCGGGTAAGGTACATTCCGAATGGGGCATTGTACTCAATCATTGGTCTGATAAGTGAAGAGTACAGGGTACAATGACCTCTCCTGATCTGGATGTGAATCCCTTCATGATCAGGTGGGCAATGTAGAAGGTCTTCCTAACCACTTTGGCAATGTGAGTGTCAAAAGAGAGGTTACTGTCAACTTGGGTCCCCAGGTCCCTGATAACTTCTTCCGTGTTTAATGGATTACCACCTATGTGGTAATTAGGGGTTACCTTGTTTTTCCCAAAGGGTATGACTATACATTTTTGGCATTTAGCTTAAGGCCATGGCTCTGGCACCAGTTATCCATTTCTATGAGACCTCTCTGGAGGATGTCTGTGTCTGATGGAGTGTCAATTATGGTGCCCAGTTTGCAGTCATCTGCAAATTTTGTCAGCCACAATCCCCCTAAGTTTGCCTGCACTTCAGAAAAATAAATGCCGAACAAGAGGGGGCCCAGGACTGAGCCCTGTGGGACACTGCTCGTGACCGGCTTAGAGTCTGACATGGCACCAGCAACTCTAACCCTGTGTGTTCTGTCCTTGAGCCAGTTTGCAACCCATCTTGTGATATATGGGTTTACATCTAAGCTGGTGAGCTTTTCTATGATGCCCGAGTTGGGTATTGTGTCGAACGCTTTTGCTAGGTCAAGGTAGGCTGTGTGAACTGCCTTACCCTCATCAATGGCCTTAGTGACTGTTTCAAAAGTCGACCAAGTTCAAGAGGCAGGATCTGCCCTTGACAAAGCCAAATTGGGTAGGATCCAGTGTCTGTAGGTCCCCAATGTCTTTATTTATGAGTTCCATTATGATCCTCTCCATAGCTTTGCAGACAAGGCTCGTCAAGCTTATGGGGCGGTAATTTCCAGGGTCCGTAGAAGCACCGCCTTTGTGGAGTGGGACCACAGTTGCCGTATGCCATTCTTTGGGTACGTATCCTGTAGTAAGGCTAAGATTAAACAGCAGCCTTATGTGTGGGTTTAGTTCCTCATTGAGTTCATGTAGCACACAGCCGGGGACACCGTCTGGTCCCATTAATGCTGTGTTTTTTGCTTTAGAGAGAGCAGCTCTCACCTGGCCATCTGAGATGTTTGGGAGGCTAGACTCTGGTGGGATAGATATTTCTCCTTTTGGGGGGGGGGAAATTTGCACTGAACCTGTCTGCCAGTATGTTGGCAATGTCTGTGGGTTCAGTGATTTTTTTATCATTTTGGACTAATTTAGAGCATATCTGGGAGTTTACACCCAGGTTTCTAACACAGCTAAAGAAGGCTTTATGATTGTCTTTTGTGTCATTAGCGATTTTTCTCTCAAAGTTGGCCTTGGATGATTTTATGAGTGATCGTAGTTTTTTGCTAGTATTGATCAGAGATGCCTTCCCTTTTAGGGATTTTGCTCTTTCATGTAGTAGCTTTCTCCTCTTGTTGTAGAGTTTGCTTATGGCTGGGGTCCACCAGACTGGGCGCCTGCCTTTGTTGGAAAGGGTCTTGATTTTATTACGGATTGCTTGATCCATACATTCCTGGAGGTGCTCATAGAAGGCATTTGTAAGGGTTTCAGCAGCGTGGGTTGTGGTTTCCACTGGCTCGGGGGCCTTGAAGGATACCACTCCAGTCTTAAGAAGTGTGAAGTTTGCTTTTGAGAAGTTCTTCACTGTGGTCTTTTTGCTGGGGTGGGGCGGGATGTGGATCTCCAGTGAGATTAATTTATGGTCTGATCTCACCAATGAGGGATATACTTCCGGTGTGGAGAATTTTGTCCCCATGTTTGTGATGATCAGGTCTAGTATATTTTCTCCTCTTGTGGGAATGGTGACTAGTTGTTCCATAGCATTTGAGTTTATGAACTCAAGGAACCTTTGGGCTAGGGTGTTGGGGCTTGAGTAATGTTTGCAGTCTATGTTTGGGTAGTTGAAGTCACCCAATATGATGGTGTTTGGAGAGACATTCATACTCTCCAGTGTCTTCAGGAAGGCTGTGTGGGTTTCCTGAGTTTGGGAAGGTGGTCTGTAGCATGTTACAAACTGTAGGGCAGTTTTATCTATGGTTAATTGCACCTGGATGGTCTTCGATGCTTCGTGCATTGCCACTAACCTGGAGGTGTGGGTATCCTTTATGAATATGGATACTCCCCCTCCTTTTGTGGTTCGGTCCGGATTTTGGGGCCGGAACGCATGATATGAGGTATAACCTGATAGTGCTGGGGTGCTCTCAGGAGCCTTGAACCAGGTTTCAGTCACAGCACAGACATCAATGTTCTCCATACTGAGGAGGGCTTCGAGGGCGTGCATCTTGAGGTTTAGACTTCTGGCATTGAGCAGTATTACCCTTAGTTTTTCTCTATTTTTGTTTTCTAGGGCGGTAGGTTTATCATTTGAGCCTTGCCTAAAAAAGGCACTATGGGGGTGGCAAGAGCCTTTGCCAATATCCGGAAGCCCAGGGTGACAGGTGCAAGCCGCCCTTGCGAAGCAGCGTGGCTTGTCAAGCATGTCATCCCAGGCAGACAGACATTGGATCCCCTTAGAATGACACCAGTAATTAAGCCAATTATTAAAGCTGATCATTTTGTCTCTGTATTGTGGCATCATTCTTGGTGAGGGTAGGATACTGCTCAGGGTCAGGGTCATACCGGCCTGGGCTACATAATCTGAGAGCTCCTCTATGTCTCTTTTCATGTAGTCCAGGGAGGTACGTCTCAGGTCGTTCACACCGGCATGGACAATGACTGAGTCATACTTGTACTTGCTGTGGAGTGACCTGAGGGCTTGTGTTATGTGGCGGATTCTAGCACCTGACAGGCAGCTTACTGTGATCTTTTCCTTGTTCAGCCTGGTGAGTGGGACGTCAGTGTGTCTGACTATGGAGTCACCTATAACAAGTGTGTCTGGCATTGTGTTTGGCCTTAAGGGCTGTGACTGTTTAGCACACTGACTTTGAGAACTATGTATTGCATGTCTTATGTCTTGAGGTGGCAGTTGCTTGGGTGTCTGCTTTGGAGGCCTCTGTAGTTTTGGTAGATTTTTGATCAGTGCCTCCGAGTATGTCTTTGTGTGTTTATTTGTTTGTTTTGCAGTTGTGATAGTTCTCTGTGAAACTAGGTTTGTGGTGTGCGTGGTTTCCTTCTCCTCCTGTCTGGTCTTGCCAGTCCTGAGTTGAGAGAACTCAGCCTCCAGTTTGGCTATATAGTTGCATCTCTCACATGTATTTGTGTTTTGTGGGAGAAGGAGTGGGTTGTCTGTGTACATGAGGCAATTGTAACATTGCCTCAAGATGCCCAGATTCACCAGCTGAACAGGAGAGGACGCTAGCAACTGACCCTTGACATGCTAGAAAAAGTGAAAAGTTTGCTGTGTAACTGAATCAGAAGGGACCTATAGGAAATGGGTACTCAAGGGGATTCTAGGCTAATGTAGTACTTTGTTTAGTATACAAGTACTTTACCTATATAAAAATGCTTTAGGAGCAAGTGCTGAGCTTTTGAGATAGAGAATAGACTGTTTAGATTGCAAGTAGAGAAGTTCTAAGGGAAAAATTGAAAAGCAGACTTTACGGAGCCAGAAATAGTTTAACCTTGTTTAACCGGCTGCCCGATGGTGCTCTATGGGCAACTCAGCTAAATCACGAAAGCACGCTAAAGCAAGCTTTATAGCAGGGGTTGAAAAGAGCTAGGAATTGACCCAAAATGGCCAATAGACTACAAGTTTCTGGCTGGAACCACTGCTCTAGGGACAAATAGGCTGCTCAGTGCTCCCACTCCCACTGGTGAACAAAGAAGCTTCCCTTTATCCAAATAAGGATATGGAATAGCACAGGAACCAAGCCAAAGCCCAGAGATCAGCAAACTCTGAAGACTGGACTATTCTAGTTCAGTAAGGCGGGAAAACAAGATTTTTTTTTTTTTGCAGAAAACAGAGGAAAAACAGACAGTAAATGTTATAAATGCTTTTAAATGGCTAGCACACTTGAGTGTGTTAGCCTACAGGTAAAATTAAGCAACAAATAACTTTTTAAAAGTACAAAACAGTTAATCAACACAAAAACAGTTTAAATAGAATGCAGAGCTGTATAAACAGGCAAAAATGCAGTCGCCAAGCAGTAAATAATCGAAAAGCCAGAAAAAAAATACTTAAATCAGGAAAAAGTCACTCTTTTGCTCTCTGCTGCTTGTAGAACTCTGCAGGACACCACGAGGAGCTGTGCTGAGTTGAATACAAGCGAAAAGTGCTAAAGCGGGCTTTATTACAGGGGGCTGAAAAGAGCTAGGAATTGACCCAAAATGGCCAATAGACTACAAGTTTCTGGCTGGAACCACTCCTCTAGGGACAAACAGGCCGCTCAGTGCTCCCCACTCGCACTGGTGAACAAAGACGCTTCCTTTTATCCAAATAAGGATATGGAATAGCACAGGAACCAAGACAAAGCCCAGAGGTCAGCAAACTCTGAAGACTGGACTATTCTAGTTCAGTAAGGCGGAAAACAAGATTTTTTTTTTTTGCAGAAAACAGAGGAAAAACAGACAGTAAATGCTATAAATGCTTTATGGCTAGCACACTTGAGTGTGTTAGCCTACAGGTAAAATTAAGCAACAACTAACTTTTAAAAGTGCAAAACAGTTAATCAACACAAAAACAGTTTAAATAGAATGCAGAGCTGTATAAACAGGCTAAAATGCAGTCGCTAAGCAGTAAATAATCAAAAAGCCAGAAAAAAATACTTAAATCAGGAAAAAGTCACTCTTTTGCTCTCTGCTGCTTGTAGAACTCTGCAGGACACCACGAGGAGCTGTGCTGAGTTGAATACAAGCGAAAAAGCTGCTAAAGTGGGCTGTATTCCAGGGGGCTGAAAAGAGCTAGGAATTGACCCAAAATGGCCTATAGACTACAAGTTTCTGGCTGGAACCACTCCTCTAGGGACAAATAGGCTGCTCAGTGCTCCCCACTCCCACTGGTGAACAAAGACGCTTCCTTTATCCAAATAAGGATATGGAATAGCACAGGAACCAAGACAAAGCCCAGAGATCAGCAAACTCTGAAGACTGGACTATTCTAGTTCAGTAAGGGAAAACAAGATTTTTTTTTTTTTTTTTTTTTTGCAGAAAACAGAGGAAAAACAGACAGTAAATGCTATAAATGCTTTTAAGCAGCTAGCGACTTGAGTGTGTTAGCCTACAGGTAAAATTAAGCAACAACTAACTTTTAAAAGTGCAAAACAGTTAATCAACACAAAAACAGTTTAAATAGAATGCAGAGCTGTATAAACAGGCTAAAATGCAGTCGCTAAGCAGTAAATAATCAAAAAGCCAGAAAAAAATACTTAAATCAGTTATAGCAAATACAGTTATAACAAATGCTCTGAAATATACTGTATATTTCCAAAATGTTTGAGAAGGGCAGTCAGAACACAAGAAGGTTCAGGCGAAAGAGAAAAAAAAAAGTTTTGTTTTACTTTTTGAAAGGGAAAAAGAAGGAACAGAAGGCCTTATCAAATGTTCTCTCTGTATTAAGCAGAATGAGCTAATGACACCAGACTGGGAGGTGTGTCACAGTAGGGTCAGGCAACTGCAAAGCCACCAAGTATAGCCTACAAGACAGCAAGCACTACAGAGACAAATTAAAGTTTTTAAACAGATAAGGATTTGTGAAGATACTGAATAGACAAAGTGCTTTATATATATTAAATTGTAAAAACAGTAATCTGTAAAAATAATCAAAAAAAATCAAGATACTTATATTTTGTAGCTCAGTTGCAGTCAACAACTTCTCTAGTCTGCACTGTGTGCAAAGACAGAAACTTCTTTTTTTTTTTTTACAAGAACACAAAAGAACCAGCCCCCACTAGCCAAGAGATAATTACACAGAGGAAATGTTTCAGTTTACACAATAGCCTACAAGACAGGAAGCACTACAGAGACAAATGAAAGTTTTTAAACAGTTAAGGATTTGTGAAGATACTGAATAGACAAAGTGATTTATATATATTAGATTGTAAAAACAGTAATCTGTAAAAATAATCAAAAAAAAATCAAGATACTTATATTTTGCAGCTCAGTTGCAGTCAACAACTTCTCTAGTCTGCACTGGTGATAGATAGTTAGATAGGTAGATAAAAACAGAAACACAAACATATATTTTTTAATCAAAGAATCAGTGAAGAATTCAGATTCATGAATATACTTTGCTAATACATTATCATATGCTACCATTGATTTCATAAATGTGTTATTCAGGTACCAAAGTCTGTGTGCAGTGAAGCCTGCTATCCTGGATACAGAAAAGTCGTGAGACAAGGACAGGCAGCATGTTGCTTTGATTGTATCCCTTGTTCAGATGGAGAGATTTCCAATACATCCGGTATGTAATTATATTCTAAAGGATACATTTCTCATTTAGTATTTTAAATGCATTCATTAAAAGCAATAGTTATTCTAAATCTTTAAAAGTGACTTACATCAATATAGTCATTTAAATTTGGATGGAAACTATTGATCTGATGTTGTCAATCTTCATTCATTCTTAACTGATGGGTTCAGTGCGACCTCTCGGAACTGACTCGGCCATTATACATAGGTTCATAGGTAGGTATTAGGCTATCTGCCCAAGGGCATTTATAAGCCTAGCCAGAGTGTCAGCTTTCGCCACCCCATTGATTAATTAACTGAGCATCTGTCAAGAAGAGCCAATTAAGTGATCCCAGGGGTGTATTTTCTGTTACCCATCCACTCATCAAGGTTTCTCTTGAAGAAAGTTAGTGAGGGGCTCTGCCTAATGTAGTTAGAAATTTTGTTCCAAAGCATGGGGAGTCTCTGTGACAGGAATCTATCCCTCCAGCATGTTCTATTTATTGTTGTGGCAAGGTTTAGCTCACTAGAGCGAGTGGCTCGCAGTGACGTGGATTTCTTTAGGTGGAGCATGTCCATCAATTCTGAGTTGGACATGGCTTTGTAAGTCAGGCAGAGATCACCTCTGAGTAAGCAATATGCGACTGAGTACACCCTTTAGTAATTAGATGGGTTACATAGAAGGATTTCCTAACTACTTTGGCAATATGATTGTCAAAGGAGAGATTACTGTCTACCTGGGTCCTCAGATCTCTTATTACATCTTCTATATTAAGGGGGCTGCCACCTATGTGGTAATTCATGGGTGTTTTGTTTTTCCCAAATGGGATGACTATGCATTTCTTGGCATTTAGCTTGAGACCATGACTTTGAGAGCAGGTGTCCATCTCAGTAAGGCCCTTTTGAAGAATGTCCATGTCAGCCGGAGAGTCAATTATGGCTCCCAGTTTGGAGTCATTGGCGAACTTGGTTAGCCATAGTCCTCCTGTGTTTGCCTGTACTACTTCTGAGAAGTATATGCCGCACAGTAGGGGTCCCAGGACCGAGCCTTGTGGGACACCACTTGTGACTGGTTTAGAGTCAGAACTGGAGCCCGCTATTCTTACCGTGTGAGTTCTGTCTATAAGCCAGTTGGCATCCCATCTCATGACGTAGGGGTTTATGTTCATGCTGGTGAGTTTTTCTATAATTCCTAAGTGGGGAATGGTGTCAAAAGCCTTGGCGAGGTCAAGGTAGGCTGTGTGAACTACCTTCCCTTCATCTACTGCTTTGGTGACTGTCTCGCTTGGACATTGCTCATGCCAGCCAAAATCTCTCAAGCTAAGGCTCTACCCACAAGTCTCTCTTCCTATTACCTTAGATCTTGTTTGCCATGCTGAAAATTGGACACGTCAGCCTATACTCTCAGCTAAGAGCTTTAAAAATTTATTTTTCTTTTTGTTTTTAGCAATTTTTGACTAAAACTCTCTATTTTACTTACTGGATAGTTTTCCCTCCCTTTTTTGAGTGCATGACTGCTTTCCAACTGTTTCTACCCACCCTCTTTACCTAATGGTATTTCTTCTTACCATTGTTGGTATCAGGCCTTCCCCCCCTTTTCCTTCTTACTGTTGGTAGTCTTTAAACATCATTGTTGGCATCATCTTCCCTTTTTTCTCTACAACCTTAGGGAATTTCTTCAATACCATTGTTAAATCTGTTAAAAAAACTCCTTTCCTTCCTTTTCTACTTGTGTGACATGAGTTTATGTATTAGAGTGATTTTTGATATGGTGGAAAAGGAGACATCTGGCTTCAAACCATGTAAGGACTGTGGCAGCAAGATGCCTAACTCTGATGGGCATATTTCTTGCATGTATTTTTTTGGTGCCCCTCACTTGGACATAACTTGTAAAATTTGTCAGGGCTTTAGCACCCGTCCTTTAGCAGAGAGGCACAATAAGCTTATCTTAAAAGGCTTGTTAAAATGTCCCTTCAGTGAAGCCCTATCTAAGGCTGAGACTTCAAAATCTCTGAAGCCAGATGTGAAGAAAAGAAGCCACTCTGTGCTGACCTCTCCTTCAGCACATCCCGGATGTCCTGATGGTAACTTCAGAACCGAAAGCCAAAGTACCAAAAATGACAATATCATCACCTTTGGCACCGAAAGTGACTCAATCTACATCGGTGCCATTGGTGATTGAACTGATTCAAACCTCTTCGGCACTGACAAAAGTTTCTGTACCACCACCACTTTCCTCCCATTCATGTCCAGCTTCCCCTGCTGCACTACAGTCTATGGTGCTGAAAGTCAATTCAGTAATAATTCCCAAGACTAGATATTGCTCTTCAGTAGACCTATTCTTGGGTCAACAACTGAGTTATTTTCTGGATAGGCCTGAGTCCCCTTCGGGAATGTCAATCTGTTCTTCCAGGATTCTCTCAGAATTGGACATACTCAGATTGGTAGAACAGTTTTTAGCAGCCAGGGGGTCTCCCTGCACATTCACAAATCTTTCTCCCACCCAGAGCCAAGGCTTACTCTCCAAGGACTCCACCAATTTATCCTCCTTCAACCTCCCTTCAAGTTTGGAGCCTCCCATGCTGATTCTCCTGGTACCAACTACCTCGGTGCTGATGGTGGACCTCACCGCAGTGCCGGAGTCGACTCTGTGATCTTCGGCTCCTTTGGATCCATTGCACACCCGGAGTTTGGCTCTCAGTTCTGAGATCCTTGGAATGGTTCCAGTTGTTTCCATGGTGCCATCTATGGCTTTCAGAGCCATGGCAGTTTCAAGCCCTCTCTCAGCTCCTGTTCTGGGTGGCAGGTCATAAGAGTGAGGTGTGACCCCGGTTTTGAGGTTGGATTTCTTGGTAATGGGCTCCCATCCCTCTTTAAGAGGGCCTGCCTTCCAGATTATTGAGAGAGCTTTGGACTCAGCAGGCTCCCAGCTGGCTCAATCCTTATCAGAGTGCCATATTTTCATTTCCTCTGGTTCACAGCTGTCAAAATCTGCTATGTCTGGACAATGGGTACAAGAGCTGCAAGACACCTTGGTTCAGGGTCCCCCCTCTTTGGAGTCCTCCTCAGAACCTCCCCCTGAGGAATCACCCCATAAGAGGAAGTGTAAGAAGAAGCACCTAGATTCTCCAGAAGAATCAGTCACTGAAGACACAGATTATGATGAATGGGAAGATTCCCCATGGTCACCCCCAGAAGATGCCTCCTTTGGAGACATCCTGGAAATACTAAAACAGAGTGGTCATTGGAAGCCCTCAAACCCATCCTCTGAAGAATCTGTGTTCTAGCAAGGTTTTCATGCCCACCAATCTACTTCTTGGGTGACCCCACCCACTGACGACCTAGTTAAGTTGATCATTCAGTGAGCATGGAAGGCTCTTGACTCCATAGAGCCTATTCCCCAGAGACTGGATAAGATTTTGCCAGCCCCAGAATATCAGCCCCATTGTATCAAGGGTCTAGCAGTGGATGCCATGGTGGTGGCGGCAGTCTACAAAAAGGACCTTGTCGGGGAGAATTCAACTGTCTATCCTACTAACCAAGAGTCCCAGATGATGGACAGATTTGGAAAGTGGGTCTTTGCTTCAACAACCTTCACTATTCAGTCCTTGAGCTTCTTGGCACACTTCACTAGACTCCAAAGGGATCTGATAATTGAGTTTTCAGACACCCTTGCAGGCTCAATCTCTGACGAGCTTTAGGATAAGGTTACCTCTCAGCTTACCACCCTGGAGTCTATCTCAAATTTGTCTATGTGGCTTATTGCTCATATAGCCAAAGGGACAGCTAGAGCAGCAGGTACAAGCATTGCTATTAGGCATCACACCTGGATGCACTTGTGTGACTTTGTGGAACCCTTTAAGTCTTCCTGTATCCATGCTCCTGTTGATGGTACTTCCTTGTTTGGCCCCTAAATTAGAGGCACAAAAGGCAGGTGTGAAAAGGATGGAAAGACCCTTTCTGCTGTGGCCTTTCATTTTTCCACTCCACAATGACCTTATTCCAATAATCAGAGGAGTGGGCCTTTTCAGGATGCATGTGGTAAGTTTTCCCCCTGGGGGATGGGGGAGGACTCTACAGGAAGTTATCCCCCATGGCAGAGGGGGTTAGCGTTACCAGAGCTCCAGAGATTCCTTTCCTGGACAACCTTATCAGTGCTCCTGAATAGAGGCCTGATTGCTTACCTCTGCAGGCAGTCGGAGGAAGATTTTCTCTGCACCAATCAGCCTGGCTGACAATAACCTCGGATACCTGGGTGCAGAAAATAATTACCAGAGGTTATCACATCCCCTTCAACCTTTTGCCAAAACTCCAAAAGTGAATCCCCGATGTTCCACCAGTCAGAGGGATCTAGCAACTGTAGAGATTCAAAAACTGCTTCAAAAAAGATTCATCCAAGTAGTCGCACCACACCAAATAGGATCCGGATTTTACTCAAGATTCTTTTTCGTGCCAAAAAAGACAGGGGACTCGAGACCAATCCTGGATCTCAGCCACCTGAACACATTTATGCAACAGACAAAATTCCGGATGGTCACGGTTCAGTTTATCCTTCCCTTTTTGGGAAAAACAATTGGATGTGCTCTATAGATATTTAGGACGCGTATTACCATATAAAAATGGTCAAGTGCTCCAGAAGATGTCTCCGCTTCTGGCTAGGAGCCAGTTATTACCAATTATGAGCGCTGCCCATCAGTCTCACCACAGCCCCCATGGTGTTCACTGAATACATGGCAGTCGTAGCAGCTCATTTGAGACTACAAGGATTCCGGGTGTTTCCATAGCTAGACAAATGGCTCTTCACCACCCCTTCCAGGCATCTACTGCTTTAAGCCATAGACTTCATTCTACATCTTGCCAAAACACTAGGCATTTTAGTCAACAAGGAAAATTCACCATTGACTCCCATGCAGCATATGGCATTCATCGGAGCAAGATTAAATGAATTCTCCTGTGTAGCCTCCCTTCCTCTCCACAGGCTGTTGAAGCTAAGATTGCAAGTTCAGGTAATCATTTCCCAAAACCAAGTTCCTGCTCATCTGGTACTACAAGCTCCGGGAACCATGGCAGCAACAATAATGTTAGTTCCCCTAGCAAAGTATCACATGAGGCTGCTTCAATGGCTCTTGGTGTCACAATTGTCGATTATAATGTACCCCATGTCCCATCCAGTCTTGATAACAAATCATTGCAAAAAGAGCTTATCTTGGTGGATGAAGCCAGAACAGAATCTATGGGGTCATACCTTTTCCCCCTCTCAGCCTAAGGCCATAGGGACCAGGGATGCTTCCCAGATAGGTTAAGGGGAGGCATTTTCTGGGAAAGACTGTTCAAAGCACTTGGTCTCCACAAGAGGCAAATATGCACATCAATGTCCTAGAATTGAGAGCAGTGCATTTAGCATTGCAAGCATTCCGGTCTGTCATTCTTTCAAGGCAATTACAATATAATTGGACAACATGTCCATAGTCTGTTATATCAACAAACAGGGGGGGACCAGATCCTACCCTCTATGTTGGAAATCCCTAAGAATTTGGCAATGGACTATTGCTTCCAATTGCTTTCTGATGCCAATGAATATCTTGGGGAACTCCAATGTGATTGTGGACAAAGTGAGCAGATGTATTCTCCTGCCTCACAAGTGGTCTCTCATTCTCAATGCAACGATGAAGATCTTTCATCGATGGGGTCAGCTGTGCTATGACCTGTTTGCCTCTCCCATAAACCACAAATGCATCTACTTTGCCCTAGTCCCCCGTCACGGGGAGTCCCCGCCGCCTTTCCCCCTATTCTACTAATTCAACAGTCTCTGAGGAAACCCCAGTGGTTGAGAAGCAAAGTAATTCTCATTGCACCTTACTGGCCCTGTCAAGTCTGGTTCCCCTTCCTTTGTTCTCACTTGATTCACCACTAGTGGATTCTGGACCCAGCTCCAGACCTACTGTCTTACCCTCAGGGCTTGGTGCATCCCAACCTTCAAAATCTCAAGCTGATGGCTTGGTTTCTCCAATTCCAATAATTGCCAGACAGAATAACTTGTTCTCTCCAGTACAAAAGATACTCCTGGCTTCCCATAAACCATCTACCGGGAAGCTTTACCTAAGGTTTTCAATTTGGGCATGTACAGACTACATAGACCCTTTCTCGGTGTCAGTTGATAATCTCCTGGAATATTTAGTGACCTTATTTCAAATGTTTGCTTCTACATCCACAATTAATGTTCATTTGGCTGCCATTTCAAATTTTCATAATGGTTTTGATGACAATTTCTTGATGTCCCATCATTTATGCAAACTTTTTCTTAAAGGTGCTCTGCATTTAAAACCCCCTTTCAAAGACCCTGTAGCACCATGGGATTTGACCTTAGTCTTACAATGCCTAGTTTGACAGCCCTTTCAGACAGCAGCTACTTGTGACCTCAAGTTTTTATCTTGGAAGACCCTCTTCCCAGTAGCTATCACATCTGTTAGGAGAATTTCAGAGTTACAAGCTTTGTGTGTGAATCATCCCTATATCATTTTTCACAAAGAGTATCACTCAGAACCAATCCCAACTTTCTTCCCAAAGTGGTATCAGAGTCTAATATCAACCAGTCCATAGACTTACCAGTCTTCTTCCCAATTGTTGAACCCAAAGGTGTGTACTGTTTATACTTGTTGGATGTCCACAGACAGTTAAGTTTTTACTTGGACAGAATGAAATCTTCTAGAAATTTAGACCAAATATTTCTATTTTTTCAGGATCCAGATTGGGCAAACTTGTATCGAAGGTCACCTTGTCAAAATGGCTTAGAAACTGCATTACCTTTATCATCATCATCATTATCAGCCCACTTTTTTCCCATTTTCTTCTGCATGGGATTGGGGTGTCATGTTAACTTGTCGCCAACTCTCTCGTTTCAGTGCCACACACCGGCTGTCTTCAACACTCATGCCTGACTGTCGCAGATCTTTCACACAATCTATTAACCTATTCACCTCTTTGCTGGATGTCCTCACTTCCTCTTACCTTCTTCCTGTCTGTCTCAAATCTTCCTCACCAGATTGTCTTCTGCTTTTCTGCAAGTGTCCAAACCACCGTAATCTGTTCCCTTTGATCTTTTCTGCAATTGGAGCTACCTTGGCTTCTGTTCTTATGTCCTCATTTCTTTATCTGTCCCACAGTGTGCATCCTACCACCCTTCTCAAGCACTATATTTCCATCACCTCTAACTTCTTCAACTGTTGTGCTTTTACTGCCCAGGTTTCTGTACCATACAGTAGTACCAGTTGCACCACTGTCTTGTACATCTTACTTTTTAGCTTCTTTGGCATTCTTCTGTCATAGACTACACCAGACTCTCTATGACAGTTGTCTGCAGCCCCTCTGATTCTAGCTTTGACCTCTTCATTCAGATTTCCCCTTCTCCTCAACCACCCCTCCCAGATACTTAAAGCTGTTTGCCTGTTCCACTACCTTCCCTTCTGTCTCTGTTCTCAGCTTTTTCAGATTTCCCCAGTCTGCTGCCATTACCACTGTGTTATCTGTGCTTAGTTTCATTCAATGTGCCTTCAGTTTTGCATTCCATTCTCCTATCATTTGCTGAAGTTCTAGCTCAGAGTTTGCCTGTAATGCAATATCATCTGCATACAGCAACTTTGTTGATCTGCCTCCTCTGACCTGTTTGCTAATGTAGTCCATCACCAGTATGAGCAGCAGTGGGGTCAGACCTGAACCCTGGTGTACACCCACTCCAACTGGGAACCCCTCTGTGAAGCTGAACACTGTTCATACTTGAGTCATTGGATCCTTGTACATAGCCTGCACTAATTATACTAATGTTTCTGGGACTTCAAACCATCACAGTACTGCCCAGATCAGCCTTCTTGGGACCTTGTCATATGCTTTCTCTAAGTCTAGGAATGCCCAATTGGACTCTTTCCTCATCTCTAGCTACTTCTCAAGTATCTGTCTCACTGCAAACATTGGGTCAATTGTGCTGCATCCTGATCTGAATCTAGACTGCTCATCTCCCATCTTACATTCTACTATTCTGTGTATCCATTTATCAGTCACCCTCTCCAGAACTGTCATGCAATGTGATAGGAGTTTGTTGCCTCTATACTGCCCAGAGTTGTGGATGTCCCTTTGTTCTTGTACACTGGCATGGGTATACTTATTCTCTGGTCATCTGGGATATGCCTTTCTCTCCACACTGCTATGAGTACCCTAAAGAACCATTTTTCCCCATCTCACTCAACATCTTTATCATATCTGCTGTGACCTCATCTGAGCCTGCTGCTTTCCCTGACTTTATTTTCCTTAGTGGTGCTCTTACGTCTTCTAGGGTGTGCTCCTCTTCTTCTCTCATCGTAGGCTATTTCTGGGGCAGTACAGGTTCTGTGGGGTTTTCTTCCTTCAGAAGCTGCTAGAAATACTCCTTTCATCTGCCTTTGATATCTTATGGACTGGTGAGCAGGTTGTCACTGGCATCCCTTAGGAAGGGTGTCTGACTATCTTCTTTATCTTTCTGTATTTGCTTGCAACCTGATATAGTTTCTTTGTGCCGCTTACTGAGTCACTTTCCAGAATTTGGTAGAATGCCTCTGATGCCCTATTCTTTGTTATTGCAACTTCTTTCTTAGCTTCTTTGTTAGCCAGCCAGTAGTCCTTCCAAGCTTGGCCAGTTTTTTCTATCTTCCACTTCTTCCTACACTCATTCTTTCTTTTGATGATTTCCTGGACTTCTGCATTCCACCACCAGCTTTCTTTACGTACCTTATTTCCATACCTGGCTTGGCCACATATCTTTTCTGTAGTCCTGACACATTCTGTTTTTAGGCACTGCCATTCTTGTTCAACTCCAGCTATTTCTTCCACTTCTTAGGGTGCTAGAGCCCTAAGTCATTGAATTATTGTACTTTCTCTCCAGGCAACTTCCAGGTCTTCAGCCTGGTCTCCATTGACCTTAGAGCCTTCTCTGACCACTGCTTGCAGCTGACTGTGGGAACTAATGGTTTATGCCATGGGCCGGCTGTTTCACTGGGGATGACTTTGCAATCATGGATTCTACCCAAGTGCTTTTTCTTTACTAGGAGGAAGTCTACATGAGTTGCATGTTGGCTACTCTTGTATGTAATCTTGTGACTGTCTCTCTTTCTGAACCATGTATTGGCTACCATAAAGTAATGTGCCAGAGAGAAGTCTAGAATGGCTTCTCCTTCTTTATTCCTATTGCTCCACCCATGTGGACCCAAGCAGTCCTCATATCCAGTTCTGTCTATCCTGATACGTGCATTCAAGTCATCCATTATCAACACAAATTCATGTTGGCCTGCTTTATCTAGTAGGTTCTGCAACTGCTGTCTGAATGCCCTGTTTTCCTTACTATCACAACCCTGATGTGGGGCATAGGCTGAGATTATGAATACTGCCCTATCATTACACTGGAGTCTGATTGCCATGAGTCTGTCATTAATTCTGATGATATCCCTCACTGCCTTCTGAAGCATCTCTCTCACCGCAGCTCCTACACCATTTCTAGCCTGTTCCTCTCCTGAATAGCAGGGTCTGGATCCCAAGCCAAGTGGCTTTGCTGCACTGCCCTTCCATCTCCTTTCTTGGATACATAGGATGTCCAACCTCCTCCGTATTATCATCATGTCATCCACTTCCAAGCTGCATCCTGTCAGTGAACCTACATTAAGTGTAGCAATTCTCAGTTCATGTTTGGCAGGTTGGTTGGTTTTACGTCCAGCTTTCGCTCAACAGAGGTATCCCAGGTAACCCAGGCTGGGCAACTAGGCACCAGCCAGCCATTAGCTAGGATTGTGGGGCTTTATGGTGGGCACAAACTGGCCAATAGGGGCACATATATCCCTCCCACCATTAGCAAGGGTCCCTAGCATAGGTTAGAGTAGGCCAGGACCTCAACCCACTTAACACTGGTAAGTAACTACCCTTGCCCATTTTGGCGACATTACTCAACATGACTGTGACGATTGGGGAGAGATGGGCAAAGGCTGCCAGCCTAGTCAAATATAATTTGATATATAATTCTAGCATTTGTAAATAAATGTAAAATACAGGCATATTTTCTTGACTGTAAAAGAATATTGTGAAATGTGGAACTGCCAAATATGTGACAACATTGCACTCTGTTGGCCCAGTGAAGCATGTTGTGACCCTTTCATATTAGAATTCAGCTCCAGTGCATCTAGATGAAGGTTTCATGCCCATTGTTTTAAGGCTAACGTTTATGACCAGAATTTAGATGTGGAATGTGATTTATTGCTCTAGTTTCTGTTAGAATATACATGTGAAATTATTTATATTGTTTTAAGTTTCTGAGCAGGTGTTAGATTGCTAAATATTGCAGTTTGTGGCCTGAGAAGTCAGACCAGGTGATATGATGATGCAATATGAATACTGGGAAAACCTAAGTGTCAAAAATGATGTAATTTAGGAGGGCCTTAGAGACATGTTTGTTAATAATGTTTAAATACTATTTGTCACAAGAGACTGGGAGCATTTTGATCTTGGATATCTAACTCAGCACTCTACCTAAGCTCACATGTAAGTTTTAGCACTGTGATTTCTTGTAGGAATAGTTAAAGCTAGTAACAATTAATCAGGTATTTTTCTTTGAAATCAGACCTGTCCTCCTGTATTATTTTAATTTTTGTGTGATCTCTGAACTGTTAGATATCTCTGTGGTGTAGTAGTTTTGTCTTGTGTTTTAATTATTTATTATTAAATATTTTTAAAACATTCTACCTGTGGCTGGTTTATGTAAATATAAATTATGCTTTAGAGTACATTATATATTTATAGAGTTTACTGTCTAAGCCCTTCCAATAAGCCTAGACTAAATTGTCACATTACCATTGGATAATAATATTGCACAGTAATAATTGGACACCCTTTTAAGGGCCTTTTAGTAGCTGATATCATTAGCTGGGTGGTGGCAGGGATTACTACCATATGGTCTGGGTAAAGGGGCACAGCTGGAGAATCTGTGTCAGCCATTCCCAGGAGTGTCTGTGAAGTTGTATAAATACTTATTTCAAAATGTGTGTGTGTTGTGTCAGATACTTGGCAGGGACATGAAGCACTGGTTGGCTAGAGAGGGTACTGGAGGTTCTAGCTTGCCCAGCTAGGCTGAAACCTGGACCCTATAGCTGTGCCAGTGGGGAGTCTTATTGGGGACCTGGTGAGCAAGGGAGCAACCAGCCCCAAACTGACTGGGATCTCTGTGTGCACTGAAGGGAAATTGTACTTTACTGTGTGTATTAATTATCCTTTCCTCTGTTCTAGCAGACAACCTCCCTAGTGTTAGTGGTGTGGATTGAGGCTCCTTGATTGCCGGGCCTGGGCATGGTTGTCACAAGTGTTTGGCAGTGGTGAGATCTACTTCACATACTAATTGGCTTGTAGTGGTGTGGGTAGAGCGAATTCCTGTAGCTTATGTACAGTGATCTCTAAAAATGTTTTGTACTCTAAAACAGCCATGCAGTGTATACTCAGAGTTCGGATTACAATTGTTTTATTTCTTTTGTTAGATTTGTGTTAGACAGGGTGAGCAGGCAGTATGTCAGCAGAAGAGTGTGGAAAGCTGACAAGGAGCCATCTGGCGGAGATCTGCCAGGATAGGGGACTGGTGCATGGAAACCTGACTAAAGCAGACCTGATTGCAGTCTTGGTTACAGCTGCATCAGAACACAGCAGCCTGGAGGACAATCAGACTGACAGTGGAAATACAATATCCTCGGAGAATGTACAGCTCAACCTTTCTGCAGTGGACTTAAAACTCCAGCTGGAGCTAAAGAGACTTGAGTTGGAGGCCAGGCATATGGAATTAGAAGCAGCCAAGAAAATGAGGAGTCTACAAGCTGAGGAAAATGAACAGCAGAGGAGGCATGAGAGGGAAATGCTGACTCTTTGCCAGAGTCATGGAGGTAATGTAGAAGGGAGTAACCAGACCCCAGAAGCACAAAAGGTCAGTAAATCTCTTCCACAATTTAAAGAGGGGGATGATTTTGATAGCTTTATTCATATGTTTGAGTGGGTATGTAAACAGTATGAAGTTGACCAAAGGCTCTGGGTATGGTTCCTGACCCCCTTACTCCATGCTAATGCTGTAACTTCTTTAGCAAAAATGCATGACACTGACTGTTTTGATTATACTGCTGTAAAAAGACATATATTAGAATGGTTTAAGCTAACACATGAAATGTATAGGAAAAAGTTTTGTGAGCCTAGACACAAGGCAGATGAAAATGTATGGGAATATGTTGTTGAACTGAACACTTATTTTCATAGCTGGGTGAGTGGATGTCAGGGCACCACTTTTGAAGGGCTGGCAGACCTTTTGGTAAGGGAACAAGCCCTTAGAACTTTGCCTGAGGACATGGGGATCTGGTTAGCTGATAGAGAGTGTGCTACTTCAGAGGAGTTGGGAAAGAAGGGAGACCTATAACTTGCCAGCAGGGCAGCCCTGCACAGGAATGAGACCCCCAGTGCTGCTCTTGGGTCTAAAGGAACCCATGATGGGCAGCATAGACTGCCCCAACAGAATCCTCCAGTAGCAGGGGAAGCCACTAGTCCAGGTACAAGTCCAGGAGCTAGGGTTAAATGCTTTGAATGCAACCAGTGGGGCCATGTGGCATATAGATGTCCATGGAGGCAAGGTGGGGAACCAAACATGAGGGAGCCAGTAAGTGGAAAAGACAAAATACCAACAGTGGGTTGTCTTGAGACAACAGGGGTATGGTACTACCATCCTGCAGATGTCCTGAGAGGGAAGGATTTGAATGAGGCAGTACAATGCACTTTTGCAGTTACATTCAGTGAGGCTAGGAGACAAGCATATGGGTCTGGTAGCCTGGGGGAGACCCTGACAGACTGCATAATTGCAGCCAGGACTGCTGAAGTGGTTACTTCAGGGAGTGTGCTACGCTGTAGCAGTGAGACTGAATGTAAGCCACAGCTGCTTGTGGGTACTGATGTTCCTTTGGACAGGGTAACTGCAAAGGTAGAGGTGAGTAGTAGTACCCAGGCTGACAGTGAGTCACCGTTGTCAGAGGATGCCAGACTTCCTGTGAAAGGGGAGCTGGGAAGGGTTAAAAGGAGGGAGTTGAGACAGACTCAGCTCTCAGACCCTACATTGCAAGGCTTGAGGCAGGTAGCTAGGGAGGCACCTGATTCTCAAGGGAAGGGGGAATCTGTATAGTGGAACAAAGGGTTACTGTACAGAGAGTGGACCCCTGAGGAAGGGCTAGAAGGCAAGAGAGTACAGCAGTTGGTAGTGCCTAGAGCTTACCATCTGGTGCTTCTAGCCATAGCCCATGATATTCCCTTTGCAGGTCATATGGGCATAAAATGTACAAAGAGGTGTATTATGCAAAACTTCTATTGGCCTGGAATTTCCAGAGATGTAACAGTGTACTGTAGGACCCGTGAGCAGTGCCAAAAGGTAGGCAAGGCAGGAGACAAGGTGAGAGCTCCTTTGATGCCTTTGCCTGTGATTGAGGAGCCATTTCAGAGGGTAGATATGGATATTGTGGGTCCTCTGAGTGCCCCAGGTTCCACAGTATATCCAAGTGATACACAATACCCTGAGGCAGTGGCTTTGTCCTCCATTGAGGCAAAGAAGGTGACAAATGCTTTGCTAGAGATTTTCAGCAGGGTAGGTTTCCCACAGGAAATACTGTTTGACAGAGGTGACAATTTTATGTCAGACCTGCTGGCTTGTCTGTGGAAGTCCTGTGGGGTGAAGCACATGAAGACCACCCCCTACCATTCCCAGACTAATGGTTTTGTTGCGAGGTTAAACTCTACAATCAAGTCTATGCTATGGGCATTTGCAGATCAGTTTAAGAGGGAGTGGGACAAATATTTGACCCTTCTGTTGTTTGGTTACAGAGAGGTTCCCCAGGAATCCACAGGTTTTTACTCTTTGAGTTGCTGTATGGGCATAGGGTGAGGGGACCTCTAGATTTAATTTGAGATGAGTGGGAAGGTGTGAGTCTCACAAGGAGTCTGTTGTGGCATATGTCCTGAACCTCAGGACAAGGCTCCGGGAACTCATGGCCCTGGCCCAGGAGAACCTGGCAGAAGCCCAACAACAGAAAAAGGTGTGGTATGACAGGAGTGCTCGAACTAGAGAGTATGCTGTAGGGCAACAGGTGATGGTTCTCATTCCTGTCAGACACAACAAGTTGCAGGCAGCTTGGGAGCGACCCTACAAAGTGGTAAGAAAGGTAAGTGATGTTAACTACATCATGGAAGTACTAGGCAGATGGCAGGGGCACAAATTGTACCATGTCAACATGATGAAACCTTACCATGATAGGGAGGCCCTTGTGCTGAGTATTTGCAGTGGATTGCAGGAGGAGTCTGAGAGAGATCTTGTGACTGATCTCCTCAGTGAGGCTCGGGCTGACACCTCAGTGGAAGGGGTAGCAATGACCCAGCAGCTATCTCCTACCCAGGTTCGAGAAATCAGAGCAGTGTTGCAGGAGTTTGGGGGCATGTTCACCGGGAAACCAGGGAGCACCCACCTGGTGCAGCACCAGGTGGATACAGTGTCCCAAAGGCCTATCAGGCATGCCCCTTATTGGGTGCCTGAGAGAGTCAAACAGACTCTGAAGGAAGATGTACAGGAGATGTTGGAACTAGGGGTGATTCAAGAGTCCAGCAGTCCCTGGGCCTCACCAGTGGTGTTGGTGCCAAAGAAGGATGGCAACACCAGGTTCTCTGTGGATTACAGGAAATTAAATAGTCACACAGAGGCAGATGCTTACCCCATGCCTAGGACAAATGAGGCCTTAGAGCAGCTGGGTGGGGCTAAGTATCTTACAACCAATGATCTTACCAAGGGTTAATGACATGTGCCCTTGACTCCCAGTGCTAGAGAGAAGTCAGCCTTTGTGGCTCCTTTTGGCTAGTATGAGTTCACAAAGATGCCCTTTGGGATGAAGAATGCCCCAGAGACTTTCCCGAGGCTGGTAGATCATATCTTAGCAAGAGCAGGAGGGTTTTCCCATGCTTACATAGATGATATTGCTATCTACAGCCATTTCTGGCAAGAGCACCTTCAGCATGTCAGGAAGGTGCTAAGCAGACTACAGAGGGCAGGGTTGACCATTAAGCCGAGCAAATGTCAGGTGGGTATGGCATAGGTCCCCTACCCAGGACATAGAGTGGGGGGTGGTAAGATAAGGCCAGAACCTGCCAAAGTGGAAGCCATTCAGGCATGGCCTGCACCTGTTACCAAAAAGCTGGTGAGGGCATTCTTAGGGACAGCAGGGTACTACAGAACGTTCCCAATTATAGTACCATAGCTGTTTCCCTCCCAGATCTGACAAGGAAGAACAGGCCAGATAAGGTAGTGTGGACCTCAGCATGTGAGCAGGCATTTCAGAAGCTTAAGGAAGCTTAGGGAGGACCCCCTGTATTAGCCAGTCCAGACTACAGCAAAGATTTTGTTGTGCAGGTGGATGCTTCAAACTATGGGGTGGGGGCTGCACTTACCCAGATTTTTTCAGAGGGAGAAGAGCACCCAGTGGTTTATCTCAGTTGTAGGCTCCAACTCTGGGAGGAATGCTATGCAGCGGTAGAAAAGGAATATCTAGCCATAGTGTGGGCACTACAAAAACTTCAGCCTTATCTGTATGGAAGAAGATTCACTGTGATGACAGATCACAACCCTCTAATGTGGTTAAACAGAGTCAGTCAGCAACATGCCAAGTTCCTAAGATGGAATCTGGGGTTGCAAGCTTATGATATGTCAGTGCAGCACCGCAGTGGGAGTAGCAGTGCCAATGCAGATGGGCTTTCAAGACAAGGAATGGGGTGAGGTACATCCAGATAGACCTGACATTCTCAAGCGATGTTATTCAAGGGGCACTTGAAAAATTTGCTTGAATTCCCCAGGGCGGAAGAGATGTGATGATTGGGGAGAGATGGGCGAAGGCTGCCAGCCCAGTCAAATAGAATTTGATATATAATTCTGGCATTTGTAAATAAATGTAAAATACAGGCATGTTTTCTTGAGTGTAAAAGAATATTGTAATGTGGAACTGCCAAATATGTGACAACATTGCACTCTACTGGCCCAGTGAAGCATGTTGTGACCCTTTCATGTTAGAATTCGGCTCCAGTGTTACTGGATGAAGGTTTCATGCCCATTGTTTTAAGGCTAAAGTTTATGACTAGATTTTAGATGTGGAATGTGCATTATTGCTCTGGTTTCTGTTAAAATGTCTTTCGGCTTTTCCCGGTTAGGGGTCGCCACAACGGAACATCAGTCCGCTAATGATTGGCAGTTGATTTTTACGTGCTGAGTTGCCAGCCCTAACGCACAACCTTCAGCAAAGTTACGCCCATTCACACATGTCTCCACGCAGAAGACGCTCTAGTTGAGAGTCGAACCGGTCAGCGTCTTACTGTGAGGCAACAACTCTACTGCAGCACCACCACAGCGGATTCTGTTAGAATATACATGTGAAATTACTTATATTGTTGTAAGTTACTGAGCAGGTGTTAGATTTCTAAATATTGCAGTTTGTGGCCTGAGAACTCAGACCAGCTGTTAAGATGATGCAATATGAATACTAGGAAAGCCTAAGTGTCAAAAATGATGTAATTTAGAAGGGACTTAGCGACATATTTGTTAGTAATGTTTAAATACTATTTCTCACAAGAGACTGGGAGCATTTTGATCTTGGATAGCTAAGTCAGCACTCTGTCTAAGCTCACATGTAAGTTTTAGCACTGCAATTTCTTGTAGGAATAGTTAAAGCTTGTAAAGATTAGTTAGGTATTTTTCTTTGAAATCAGACCTGTCCTACTGTATTATTTTAAGTTTCTGTGTGATCTCTGTACTCTTAGATATCTCTGTGGTGTAGTAGTTTTGCCTTGTGTTTTAATTATTTATTATTAAATATTTTAAAACCTTCTACCTGTGGCTGGTTTATGTAGATATAAATTATGCTTTAGAGTACATTATATGTTTATAGAGTTTACTGTCTAAGCCCTTCCAATAAGCCTAGACTAAATTGTCACATTACCATTGGATAATAATATTGCACAGAAATAATTGGACACCCTTTTAAGGGCCTTTTAGTAGCTGATATTATTAGCTGGGTAGTGGCAGGGATTACTACTGTAGGGTCTGGGTAAAGGGGCACAGCTAGAGAATCTGTGTCAGCTGTTCCGAGGAGTGTCTGTGAAGTTGTATAAATACTTATCTCAAAGTGTGCATGTGTTGTGTCAGCTACTTGGGAGGGACACAAAGCACTGGTTGGACAGAGAGGGTACTGGAGGTTCTAGCTTGCGCAGCTAGGCTGAGACCTGGACCCTATAGCTGTGCCAGTGGGGAGTCTTATTGGGGACCTGGTGAGCAAGGGAGCAACCAGCCCCAGACTGACTGTGATCTCTGTGTGCACTTAAGAGAAATTGTACTTTACTGTGTGTATTAATTATCTTTTCCTCCCTTCTAGGAGATGGCCTCCCTGGTGTTAGTGGTGAGGATTGAGGCTCCTTGATTGCTGGGCCAGGGCATGGTCGTCACAATGACTGAATCACCTAGAACAATATTTTACGCCATCGAGCGGCTAGTCCTGTCACTGCATGCAGTATGTGATCCGTGTTCTCCTATCTTGAGGATACTGTGCACCACAGAGTAGATGCCCATAGCGGTTGGTCTTGTACAACACTTCCTCCTATAGGGCACCAGAAAGAGGAAGTGCTGCTGCCCACGGCTCCATTCACTGATGAGTTTGAGATGGAAATACTCAGCATGCTTTTCAAACTTGGGAGAAACCCCACGGAGAACAGGGACAACATGCAAACTCCAAACAGGCATTTGTCAGAGGTCAGGATCGAACCTTGTAACTTGTGGATGGGAGGCAAAGGCCTTAACCATTATGCCAACTGGTCTCTCATTACCTTTATATACAATCAAAATAGACTCAAACTGCCAACTACAACTAGAGCACACTCTACAAGATCTGTTTCCACTTCAGCGATCTTTCATTCCAGGGCTTCTAGATGACATATGTGCAGCTGCAACTTGGGCTACTCCACATACCTTTATCACCCATTACAAATTAGACATGGTCTCTAGGGGAAGAGCATCTTTTGGCTATATGGTGCTCAGGAATATCCTTCCTTAGGGCCGCCCAGGCACTAAAGTAGCTGGGGACTCTGTCCCATCAGTCAAGAATGAATGAAGATTGACAACATCAGATAAATAAGTTATGTTCTTACCATAACGTTCCATCTGTGTTGTCAGTTTTCATTCATTCTTGACATCCAACTATCCTACCCCTTCCAAAAGACTCCTGGAGGTTCGGACCTTGGCTTAGGATGTTACAGGGATATACCCTAGACAGGGCTTCTGTATTTTCCTGTTATGCAAACTTGATCTGAGGTAATGGGAAGAGAGGCATTGTAAATTTATCTCTAGAGTTTTGGGCTGGTGCGAGCTATATATAACATCTGAGTCAGTTCCGAGAGGTCGGAACCGTACCCATCAGTCAAGAATGAATGATGATCGACAACAAAGATGGAACGTTATGGTAAGAACATAACTTCTTTTTCTCGACATCACTGATTATTAGTGGGTCCCAAGTCATTACATAGTCTCTACATGATAGGATGAGAAAACCTAATTTCTTATATTTTCCAGGCCAAAAATTCAGCATACTGAAATCAAATTATAAAAAAGCAAAAAAAAAAAAAAAAAAAAAATGAAAACAAGACACTGAGGGAAAAGAAAGCATATTATTAAATTTTATACCTTCTTTCCCCTCTAGCATACTAACAGGTTGTGGTCAGCTAATCCACAGCTTTTTGCTATGTAATGTAAACAATGACATCATTTGATTATGTACAGCTGGTGTCACTATAAAAGTGCTCTCTTTTCAGTTACTGAGAAGCTGACGGAGGAAACAAATGCTCACACCTGCATGCATACCTCTCAAATGCCCCGATTTTTGCCTTATATATTTTGTCTATTCCTGATATAGCGTGTGGTTTTCTGGCAAATCAATGAAAAATAAAATCACAAATTAATGACAAATATTTGAGTTTCAGACTTCATATATGTAGCAAAATTTATTATAATATAAAACCTATTATTTTCACAACTTTCTAAGTTTATAAGAACAATATTTAAAATTTGTCCCTGATTTTGGGCCTTTGTCTCCCCATTATTTTAGCTTAGTGCAGATTTGTTGTGTTTAATAGTTGAAAAGTTTGTCTGCATGGACAGTTTTCTCTTTAGTGGTTAGTAATGACGCCATCACATTGGCAGAGCATCAGATACTTTTTAGTTCTGGCAGTGTGTTCTTTGTAATCAGCATGATTTTTTTTTTGCTTTGTAATAATAGATGAAAGGATGGATGCTGAGTAGTAAGACCAACTCAAATACTTCCAGCAGATCAGCTCTTTTAGTAACTGATTTGTTATAAAATGTGCATACTGCCCGAGGTAATGATGACTAATTTTTTTTATGAAAGACACCAATGATTAGAAAAGAGGTGGAAATGACTGCATTATATAATCATTGGCAGACAGACAGACAGACAATAATAACATCTAAGGTTGCTTTCACATGAACGTCAATATTCTCGTGTGTACATAGAATTACTTTATTTTGAAACAATTGTACAGCATTTATAGACTGCCTGATAAGACCATGGAGGCAGATAGTAAAAATGTTGAATGTAATTGGAGAGGGTAAGCAATATGCTTGAACTATGTAAGACAGAAAAATGCCCTAGATTATTATAACCTAATAATGTGTTGTGTTGTGCTGCAAAGTATAATAACTATGTAATTTACTATGCTTCTGTACCTGAGTTGTGTCTGAAAAAGAGCTCTAGGACCAGCCCACCTACCTGGTTAGTAAATACAGTGACTGACTAACTAACTAAACTAACTAAATAAATAAATACATAACATTAAATTAAACTGAATTGAATTAAAATAAAATAAAATAACCACAATACTGAGCACTACTTGATGTAATAATCATACACTTTTGCAGAGTGTGATGTGACAGTTGCAGGGCAGTTAGTAAAGCATCACACCTTCTTTAAGTGGGAAAACAGTATATATTCTCCACATTATATTATAAGAAGTATGCAGTTCCATGGATAGTTAATATGACCAAGGTGACAGAATGTAATGCATTATAAGCTAGTTTCCTATGTGAAAGTAATACATTATCTCTGTGTAAGTTGGACAAACTTTCCAAAATACTTTTATTTGCCTGGTAAGGACATGGAGGATACAGACAATAATATAACAAGGTCATTTTTTCAATGCAAAAACAATACCTTTGCAATGTGTGAATATGGCATATGCACCATATTATGTAGTAACAACTATACAGCAGTGTAAATTGCCTGATATAACCACAAAAAAAGACAGAAAATAACACAAAGGAGATTGTTTTCAGAAGAAAAACACCACTTATTTGGTTTGATTTTAATACATACCATACAGCACAGCCCAAATTACCCAATTTCCATTAATGTTTATTTTTTTCATGTATTAACTGTGTTTTGAGCCATGGCTGAGGCTACACAATGGGACGACAGGACTAAATATTAACTTTAGATTAGTGAAACAGAGATCATCCTGTATTGTGAATTACCTGAAAAGACTTGTCACAGTGAGCACTTCTGTTTCCCAGCAGAAAAATATATATCGCTGTGTGTGTGTGTGTGTGTGTGTGTGTGTGTGTGTGTGTGTGTGTGTGTGTGTGTGTGTGAACGTGTGCCGTAATTGGAGCTCTTGCATGTACACAATCTATGTGGCTTCAAAGTCAAATTAGATATCCTGTATTCCTTTGACAAGAGGTTTATTTTAAAAGGATATGTGCAAAAATTAGCTCAAACCATTGTTTTAAACTATGAAAGATATGAAGACAGGACCCATATTTTGGGTCTATAGCTATTAATCTTATTTTTATTATAGTTTCACAACATTCTTATTTTTTTTTCTAATCTTTTACAGCTTAACAGAAATAATTATGAGCTTTATTTTGCAACACACACACATTTTTATTTTTTTTTGAAAAGGACAACTACAGAATTCATCAAAATGTAAAAATATATTGGATGTTTTAACACCTGTAGTAGGATTTTAGCATAATGGTTGCAGTGTTTACCTTGTAAACAAAAGATGCAGGATTTGATTCTCATGTGGGGTAATTGGGTAGGCTTAAAATGGCTCACAAGGGCAGTTAGTCTAGTATGAACTATGAACTTTCAAGATATTCTTTCATTAATCTTACTGGAATTTGTCCATCAGTTTTAAAGATCTAGACTTTTATAGGTGGGAAACACAAGTATGCCTTCTTAACCTTTATAATCTGGCTAACGAGATGCATAAGTTCTCTTCTCAGAGAGTAATGTAACATACATGGAAAAGATATCAGAAATGTGCTGCTATTAAAGCAAATGTAAAAAGTCACATAATTTTCTTCATAAAAAGAGCTGACCCTTTCTGTTACTCTGTGATACCAGAGCCACCAGAAATCCCTTTATTGACAAAGAAAAAAGTCCCTGACAAATGCAGTGTTGAGCTGCATATAAATCCTTAATTGTCTAAGGGCAGTTGTAGGTGCAGTATGTATGTATATACTTCCCACATAATCCCCTAAAACTACTAAAAACTGTCAAATGATGAATGAAGTATTCCCTCTATACATATCCCTGTACAGGACTGCCAGTGTGACACTCTATTGAGATTCAGCATATTTGGTTTGTTTAACGGGTGGATATATATCATTTATTCAGATCAAAGAAAACACTACATATGCAGAACTATCTGTGAAGAGATGGAATTACTCTAGAAGTAAGCAAACCATGAACTTTTGTGTCAATGTAATGATTCTAACACAAAATATCAAAACAATGATAAAATCAAAATAGTCCCCTGGTGATCACATGCTGATTATGACACCCCTTCTAAACATGATTGGGAGTATGCACATCAGGGGTGGGTATAGGATACACCTGAAGTGATGATAGTGCTTGTGTCAAATGCCAGGGAGGGGTTATAGGCATAACAAATTATCTCACTGTCGTGAAGTCAACAACAGGTTAAAGCCCACTCATAGTTCATGGTAGTCCCTCTGTTTGAACTGAATTCTCATTTTGAGTTACCCAAGTCACTGTAACGAATGGCTGAGACTAATAAGAGTGGTTTGGCTGTCAGCATGCTTGTAAAGAGAAAGGACATAGGTAAAATATGACGGATACATTGTGTCTTACTTGTAGCCGCCATGTCTAGGTATATATCACCTTCTGCATCTAGCCACCACATATAGGCAAGCCTCTATTTCAAGAGGAGGAATCACTGTTTTGAGTTCCCAGTAGTACAACATAAAGCATGGTTCCTGCAATACAACAATATTGGAACTCATTGTTACATTTTTAAGGCATATAGCAGGGGCAAACCCCAATGTACCCTCTATTAGCTCCAAATCCACTTATTCACAAGGTATTAGAAATTCTTTAAGATGCAACAACCTTGTAATTAACATGTATTCCCACATAAACACTTTAATCATTCCATTCTGAGGATCACAATTATAGCCCTCAGAATTCCAATGAAAATGTGATACAGCCTTGCTATGTCCTTCCACTTTCATTGTCTACTAAGCTGCATTATATTTGGTTGCTGCAGGATGTTAGCTTATCTTTTCAGTTTGGTGCCCAGAATACAATACATCTTCACTTTTTGTGACACAGAAAAAAGACACCATTCTGCATTATGTACTTGAGGGTTCAAATATTAATCTCAGAAACCATTACTAAAAGATGACAAAGGCTGAGATGTTACACCATACATGTAGGCACCAAATGCAGGCATTTACAGATGTTTCACTATCACAGTCAGTGTTAAGTTGGATTATCCCTGGCATTCAGAAACAAATAACATTGCATTAGGAAAAATTTGTGTGAACAATGGTGACACACAAGGTGCAGCTTATTCAGAAACACAGGTTGCATTCTTGGTCAGAAAGGGGAAATAGAGCTGCCAGTATTATATGCTACTGACCATGTAAGGATATGGAAATAAGAAACAGTGCATTAATGAGCACCACTGAATATGCAAATGAGGGTAAGCCACATGGTAGAATAAATTTTACATGTATAAGCTTATACAATCAATAGCTGCCTTAATTGAGATTATACCCCTAAATTTCTTGGTAATCAGGGAGAACAACCGCACTATGAAATTAATCATTGCAGATATAAAAGGCTAGCAGCATATTTTAGAGGTTGATTTCACAGCCAATGTCTGCAGTAGGGAGTGCAATAGTTCTCCATGTTGCAGAATGATCCACCTGAGCCAAACATACCAGCACTTTCATAACAGAGACATAGTTGAGCACTTATGATGTGCACAGAGTCACCATGTCATGACTGGCAGACCTGGATGTGTGGAATACCAGTCATTGTAGACACCAACCCCAGGATTCATGAAGCTCGGCGCAAGGATGGCAGTAGGCTTGCGCCGACAGTGCAGCGTGAAGATGGTGCAGTAGCGCCAAATGCATATTAATGAAGGTGTGCTGCCGCCACAGCCACGTGCACAGGAAAGGAGTGCGAGTGCATAGGGCGTGTCGAAGTGCCGCACGGAGGCATGGAAATGGCAGCTGCCGACATGCAACCTAAAATGCTTGCATATAACAAGTTGCAAGATAGTAATCACATCTGTCAGTGTCCCTGGATACTGAAACGTATGCAAAGCATGCAAGAAAGTTCCTGCGAACACAAAGTGAAGAAGCAAACACAAATGCACGACAGGGAATAACGGGTCCCTATCCCGCGAACAAATGACATGGAAGACCATGTGGCCGTAGTCCAATGCCGTTTAGATAGCTATACCAAGTGGAAGTGAAACGCATCATATGTTAGCAAGCCGCTAGTATGTACGTCCAGCCCAATGGTGAGGGTCAGCAGCTGACCCATAATGTGAGGGAGGGTACACAGCTGGGCAGATGTGTCCATAACAAATTACACATTAAATGTAGATATCTAGCAACCCACAAGGCATGTAATAGTCACATACAAAAGGTATGTCCGTATTTCACATACCAAATGTGATAGGAAATAGAATAAGCATGTAAACGAAACAGAAGGAGCATATAAACAGCTACAACAATAAGGAAACATGTAGGCCGAAAGAAACAGTATTATCCATACTGTCGACTGTGGGAACGTGTTGTCCAGTACAGTCGGATATGTGTACGGAATATATCCCATCCTGGACGTAGGAAAAGGTGGCATCCTACCAATGAGTAGAACAGGCTGCCAAAATCTGGAAATCAGAGGTACAAGCCGAACTGGTCAGGATGTGTCACAGTTGAATGGGTAGTACCCGGGTATACCAACCATGTAATGAAATTTAAGTATGGGTGTCTACCTATGTGCGTGAGGCATAGCATGTGGAAAGCAAACATGGCAGGGTAGTCCACACAACCATAAAGGTACCTGACACATGTAGGGTATTCAATGTGTTACTCTGGCTGTGTCATGGGCCAACAACCAAAGCAGTGATTTATGGGGTGTGAGGAATCTGTGTGTGTGGGGGGATGGGTAATGGTACAATCCTCCAAGGTGATACTGTGTCGTATGCAGAATAGGTGAACTGGAGGTGTATGAGGGAGCAGTGGGTGAAGCTGAAAGAAACACAAACACATGTATAAACAGCTGCAATACAACCAGACAGGCCATACTGTAGAACACAATCCCACAAACATATGAATATTGAAATGTGCGATACAAATCGATAGACATGTCACTGGCACATACCCACAGATTGGTCCTGATGGAACTGGCCATAACAAATGCAACACACCTGGATGCATAATGGACTACCCAGCATCTCCTCCACATCACAGAACCCGCTCCCGTACCTGAACGTCCAACAAATCCAGCCATACTTGGCCTACTGGTTTGGTGCAGCCACAGCTACACATAGTGACCACTACGCATATGTGGTAGGTAGTGTCACCCTAGGCAGTTGCAGGATTGCACACTATGTATCCCTTGCATGTAAAACCCCCAACACATTTTCATATAGCCAAAAAGATGTTCGTTATCTCACTTGTTGTGGATCGGTCCAATTTTTGGATATCCCTCATGGGATATGTAGTTGTGTAAACATTAGAATGGAAGACACGAAGTCCAGTCCAGTAGATATCTGGACACAAGTTGGAATGTGCATTAGAGGTGCACGACACTGTCCAGCCCTAAGTGGTCATGCATAACCTACCACCCAGGATCAAACACCTGCCCGTGACGCACGTGTCCCGACACGAATAAGCGGGAGAATATATTGCACACATTCACATAGTGGCACATGGTATAAGGGTGATGAAGGCACTGACATAAACAGGATACCCCGATCAACTGTGTGAGGGACAATTAATTGTGTGTAGGTGTGACCTGACCAACAATGGTACAATGCCAAATGTCTTGTGACAGTAGGGAATAACTATGCACCATACTGCATGTAACAGTTGCCTAAAGCGGTCACGTCAGGATAGAATAAAATGTAAGTCGTACAAGAAACAGGCAAACAACAAAAGTGCCAAAGGTATAAGGCTTACAGCTTGGAAACAAATGACTGTTCTAAACCTTCAGTGACCGTGGTTATGTGTTGGCCCAAAAAATCTGGTGTCCGCAGTAGGGTTGTCATCTGTCCCGCTTTGTGAGGGATAGTCCATCGTTGGACAGTTGTGTCCTGACAAAAGACATATCAAATGGCAAATGTCCTGGGATTGTAGGACATAATTATGTCCCATATGTTATGTAAAAGTAGCAGAAAATAATTATTGCAGTATCTACAATACCTAAATGTTACAAAAAACAGAATAAGCAAATAAACTGCTACAACAATAGGCTTTTATGTTGGCAAATAAGTAAAGTTCTATCCATTGTACTGACCATGGGTATGTGTTGGCATTTAAAACCAGGTGTGTTCCGAAAATGTCCCATCTTGGCCATGTGAAAAGGTGCCAACCTTAGTCACTGGAATACAGCACAACCCGTACATATGACAATGTCAACGATACCAATGGTCAGAGCATTCGCACAATAACTGGCCAGACCCTTAAAAACTCACAAAGCCAGTGCTCTTTGAGGGAAAGGTGTTGAATGAGAAGGTTGTCCTGCATTGTTCTTGGTTGAATGAGAATGACTACTCACAACAATGAAGAGTACTTGACGCATTTAACTGCAGACAATTAGTAGTATTACGAATCTATCAACATGTTCCAAGTTAATTGTACTAATATGGTAGAAGTGTCCGTGATTGTCCCTGAGTTGTCATAGCCTTGTCCCTGTCACTGTAGACACAAGTCCCCGAGAGGTCCATACACCAACCAACTCTCCCAGCTGTTGACTAGACTATTGCATACCTGTAGTGATTTCATTACAAATGTCCAGAATAATATTCATTGTATGTATAAATGAATGAAATAGTCAAATGGCAAGAAAAACCACCCCCCAACCTGCATTATGTAGTGGAACCACTCCCCGCTCTAAATTACATAGCGCTGACCCAATAATGTGGTCAGAGGTGCCCAAATACCTGCATCTGTAAACACAGCTAGACTGTGAAACTCTGGACTAACTCTGGCCATGTGCTACATCTGATCTTTGAACAGCGCCAGGGCAGTGCTAGTCACCAGTCGGCCGAGCCTAAACCCGGACCAGCACATGAAAACCCTGACAGTACAACACGGGTATGTGCGGGGACTATAAGCGTAGGAGTTTTGAATATCCTTGGAGTGAGTAGACTCGCAGCACGGGTCTAGAGCAGTAGGAAACAGGGAATGTCCAAATTGTAGTACTGCGGTTTTCCCAGCAGGAGAATGGATGCCTGCTGTGTAAGGGAAGCGGTGAGGCGTATGTCAGAGTAGCTATGAACCATGGGTCTACATATAAATGAGCCAGAACACCAATAGTGTAGTGGTTACAGCATCCGCCCAACGTAAAGGCATTCCCGGTGCAAGTACGACTATAGCACATATTAATTGTGTAATAAAAGCCTCTGTGCTGTAAAGCCAACAGTTATACATGTAAAGGTGACCGCGTTCGCATGGGTCCGTTAACAGGATTCCATCAAAGTGGTACTGTCATAAGGAATAAGGCACATGTAATCCTAAAGACGTGCCTGTAAACATATGTAACTCAGAGTCAAGTGGGCCTGCACAGGTGTATGCAGCTATTAGTATAGCAAATGTATGTTGTCTTCTACAGCTGTACCTTTCATATATATATAGTTATATAGATGTGTTTATAGAGAAATATCCACAGACATAACAGAAATATGCAATTATATATATATATATATATATATATATATATATATATATATATATATATTTATAACACAGACATATATATATATGTATGTATATATATATATATATATATATATATATATATATATATATATATATATATATATACATATGTTAGGAACGCTGAAAGACGAAAGCAAACCTAAGTTAGGAATTATGAAGTGCTCGCAGCGTATGTCACATAAAGCTGCACAAGTGTGGGTAGAGCACCGCTCTCCACACCAGAGGCAGGGCTATACCAGTGGCCATAACATCGTTAAAGTGCTACGTCAACATTGTAAACAGACATGACATGTTGCGACCACCTACACTTGTAACACACAAATTGTTCGTAATGCATAACACCAGGAAAGGCATGTATGTCCAAATATTAATGGATGGTGAGCCTGTGAATACACGAGGCGGTACAAAATGTGTAGGGCCCCAACTCTCATGAGAGGGCAATGTGTAAAGGTGTGTCATGGCTGCGATATCAAGTGTATAATGTCTGTTATGCGGGGAAACTCAACACGGGTGTGCAGGAGAAACCGTGCAAATGCGAGTATGGACACAGGAGTGATAGAGTATGTTGCGCCGGGTGCAATGGAGCGAGCCGTGGAGGTCAGCTAGTAGGGTTACCACCATTTCAAATGCTCAAAGTGGGACATTTTCTGTAGAAATGTCAGATTTGCAGGATAAAACATACCCATGACCAGTACAAATTATAGAACTTCACCTTTCTGCCAAAATAAAAGCTTATTTGTGTAGCATTTGAGTTGCTTATGCTATTTCATATCACATGTAGGAGTTTCAGAGAAAAAATAACTGTTTTATGAAACTATGAAAGAAAACGTAGGAAATATTTTCATACAATAATCTCAGGACACCTGCCATTTTGTCAGTTTTTCGCAGGACACAACTGCCCAAAGCGGGACTGTCCCTCACAAAGTGGGACAGGTGGTAACCCTAGCTAGTACGTAGTTGTGATTCCCAGATAGAGCGTCGTTTGCATGGAGACATGCGTGACTGGGCGTATCGTTGTCAGACGTTGTGCGTCAGGTCTGGCAGCATGGCACGTAAAACCTATATGACACTCATGAGCGGAACGGAGTTCTGCTGTAACAACCCCAAACCAGGAAAAGCAGAAAGACACAACTGCATGAAGACAACAATTTGTCGACGTACAGTCACAGTAACACAAACACACATCCTTTCAACAGTAATAATATGAATGTGTACAGAAACAAACACAGTAGCAGGAATAATAGGCTGCGCATATGAGGAATAGATCGAATGACACTATCAGAACCCAGCTAGCAGCGGCACCCCAGACATGAAAAACCTGCGACATCTGTCCGCTGCACAATGTGCAATATACTGAGCACAAGTTCACTGGAGTGAAGTGCCAGTGTCAGAATGACTAAGGCAATAGTATGCTGTTGAAGAAGGGATAAAACCAATACGCATGTGTAAGTGCCCATGTACGGGAAATGTATAGGTTAACAGACACACATATGTATATATAGATAAAAACGTATGTATACAAATAGCTATAATAATTGACATACACATATATATCCATACGGATATATATATATATATATATATATATATATATATATATATATATATATATATATATATACACACACACACACACACACACACACACACACACACACACACACACACACACACACAAGGATATACTACAGATATAGATAGATAGGGGTAACATATTTACAGCTCAGGCATTTGTGACTGGGAGGTCCAATAAAGAAATGTTGTACCCTCCACATCACCAAGCTAAGCCGGGCAGACATACAGACAGGCAATACAGATCAATACACTTCTGCTGTCCAAAACACCGGTAGGAAAGGACCAGTGGGAGAGTTCTGCAAGGTCTACACTTTAAACATGGATAACGGTGTCGCTTGCGGGACCCCAAAAATTCAGGGTACGTGTGAACCTGTAGTCATCGATGCAAGCAGGATGTAGGTGTACATTGAACAGTAGGTTGTGCAAGTGTGATAATACATGGGTTGACAAAACGTACGACTTGTGTCCTGAGATGGAGAGAGTGGGCAATGTGTAGGGGTGTGCTCATACCCCAGCTGCACTCGCAGTAAGTATTTGTCACGACTGCTGCAGAGGGGTGCCAGGTAGGTGGACCATGGATATGCATTAATGGGATTAAGTGTGCAGGTGCTGGTTGGCAGAGATGTAGTAGGCCTGCCCAGTGGAAGTCATTAATATTCCTATGTGGGCATAGCATACGCCTACACCTCCCAAACCTGAAGAGCACATCTAGCGGATAGTTTGTAAACCATCGGGGAATACATAGAGACCTACACAGTGCCGTGTACCCAAGTAACATGGACGTCCATAGTTATGTATCAGAATGTAACAAAGTCCAAAGAAACACTGCCAGAACTACTGATATTAGGTGAACAGGTGGCAGAATACAGGTAATGACAGATGACAACATGTATGAGTCATAAGCAGCATGTACCTCGACAAATGTGAATGAATACATATGTTCTGTGACTGTGAATGTGTCTGGTTAATAGAACCAATCATCTAAATATGTCCCGCAGGGTGTTATGCATTATTCCTGATACGGTGTTCAGTCACACCCATTGGTATGTGAGTTCTGCTACTGACGGAAAGTGCATAAGTTGCTGACCACTTCAGGTAGATGATAGCATAATAGAAGAGGGTAAACACCCATACACCTGCGAGGGACACACCCGTCTGGGCAGTTGTGTCTTGCAAAATGACAGTTTTGGCACATGGCCTGTGCATACCTCTCAACTGACCCCGATTTTTACAGACGTCCCTGATTTCGACCCAAATTTCAACTCTGTCCCTTTTAATCCCTCCTAAAACTAGTGACTTTTGGAGGAAAGGTGGTGAATTACACTTAATGAATAATGACAATAATTAAGAGTTACAAACTCCTTTTACTTCAGAAAATGTGTATTAATTCATATGCTCTGAGTCTGTGAATGTATCAGGTTAATAGCACTAATATTTTAAAGTTGTCCCTGATTGTCCCTGTATTTTCCTGACTTGTCCCTGATTCTGTTGAAATTTGTCCCCAATTGGTTGAGAGGTCTGGGCCTGTGAGTTCGGGAATGGAGGCTATATAGTGTGTGTAGTGGTGTCAGACATCAATTTGTTGTATCAGTAACAGCTACATGTAATTGGAAACAGTATTATCAATTATAATGCTACATGAATAACCTTAACGTATGCAAACCATGGAGGTCATCCGTGTACTACTGGCTGTGGCTCAGAACTCTCAACCAATTGGGGAAAAATTGCAACAGAATCACGGATAAGTCAAGAAAACACAAGGACAATCAGGGACAGATTTAAAATATTACAGCTATTAAGTGGAAACATTGACAGAATCAGAACATATGAATTAATACACATTTTCTGAAGTAAAAGAAGTTTGTAACTCTTACTTATTGTCATTATTCATTAAGTGTAATTCACCACCTTTCCTCCAAACGTCACTAGTTTTAGGAGGGATTAAGAGGGACAGAGTTAAAATATGATTCAAAATCAGGGACGGCCCTGAAAATCAGGGACAGTTGAGAGGTATGCTGTGAGTATGTGTCAGGTACGTCCCTGCGTTCGACTGAAAGTCTAACTGTGTCCCTCTTAATCCCTCCTAAATGTAGTGGCTGTTGAAGGAAAGGTGGTGAATTACACTCACTGACTAATGACAATAAGTAGGAGTTATAAACAACTGCTACGTCACAATATGTGCATTATGTCATATGCTCTGATTCTGTCAATGTGTCAAGTTAATAGTACTACATTTGTAAATGTGTCCCTACTTTCCATGACCTGTCCCTGAGTCTGCAGGAATGTGTCCCTGATTGGTGGAGAGGTCTGGTATTGTCACATGTGATGTGTGATGGACTGTCCCATGCAAAGTGATAAAGGTATCACTCCTACAGTCTCCCGTCGTGCAATCTGAAAGGTGGTCAACGTGCAGTTGGTATGCAGTAGCATGGCTCAGCAGACCGCTGCGTTAACAAACTCAAGTTACATGTCAGCATTGCAGAGTGTCAGTTCCCATGTATTAGGCAGATGGGAGCAGATCATATGAGGAACACGCATATGATATGATTACGTCACTGGACAGGCCGCCGATTCCGTACAGTCAAACGGCTGCCGTCGCAAAATGGTTACACATACCCGATACTGTAGTCATGTAGTCCGATGTAATATGCATCACAAGGGATCACACACACCCAGCATGAGTGACAAATGTAAGCGGACATGTCGGAGAGCGAGCGGCTGTAAGCGTGTTTGGCTACCTGTATGCCACTAGTGCCCTGTCAAAGAAATGTGGAGTGTAAACGTGTATAAGGTGCTGTGACCAGAGGTCAGCAGTGCTTAACACTGTGCAAACCCATGCACAACAGCTCCCACCTGCTGGACTGTGCCTTACCCGTTTTGTATCCAAAGGCGTCGGCATGTCCACAAACAAAGAACCGCCCTATACACGTGATGGTAGACGTACCCTGCGCACATAGCTCATGTGACTGAACAATAGACCATGGCATATGTACAGACAATAGACCGCAAACACCATACAGCGCAGACATCCAACAGTATAGCAATGTACTGGCAGATATGTCCAGACCACTGGTGTGCGAATGCTTGGCCGTCCTATGTATCAGTGTGTGAGCATGCCCAGTATGACTGTTGCACATGTTGTAGACTCACAATACCGTCATGTGTGTGAGCATGCAAAGTATGGTCAACTGTATTGCATGTGTCACATGTCCAGATAGTTAGTACTGTGTTGCTGACCCCTCCGTTCTACACAGACAGGTGGCATGCTGTGTCTGCAGGGTAGCTAATGGTCATGTGGCATTGACAGTTGCTACATGTCTGTATAGTGTGGGGGGACATGCAACCACAGTCCTACACAGCACCGTGGGTGGTGCACATCGCACTCACATGTGTAGGTGTGATGGGGGGCACAGCCAACAGTTGTACACATCTGCCGCTACTGTACAGGTCTGCCAGGTACTCCATGTTAGTGTATGGACCTACCTAAATTGCTGGTTGGAGGGATACCAGGGTATGTCAGTTCCCAGCATTAATTACCAGCACAGTGGTGTTGGACATCCTATTACACACCCTACATCACACAGCCTGGCCTGCTGTCATCTGTATATGTCATACGGGGTTGGGGTCTGTCAGTGGACATATCCATAGGCCATCGTATATCGTTTGTCTGCATTGGTCCACAACTGTCCAGCTGCATGAGACATGTGTGGGCTGTACGGACACACATGATGGTCAGCCCATAATCTGCAGTGAGTAGGACACCCTGTGTACAACAGGCTACCATTGTGAACTCCGTATGTGCAACAAAGGTCATGGTGCCACTATGGATGTGTACTGTCTGCTGCCCTAACATTTGGCCACCACAGTCACTTGTATGCTCAAATACATACCAGAGCAGTGGGTAAGTACACATTGTAATACAACTGCCACTTGTTAGATCAATATACATACCCTGGTTGTGTTACAGATGCACACAGTGCACCTCCCTTACATGGCCGAGCACAGGTACTGTCATGTTTGTCATCCATTGTACTGTGTGTGGGTCAGAGAGGGGAAATCCATGGGTACCTACAGTGTCAGTGCATATGCCGTGTGTTGACTCTTTGCCAAGGACAGGTCATACTGTGCACGGGCTGTCGCCAACTGTGCCCTACACAGGTAGTTCCTTCACCAAGTCATACTGTGCCTGTACAGGCCTTGGCAGTGGTGTTGGGCTGTGTGGCCCTGCCCCATGCTGTTTGTGCTGCAACTGTTACTGCAGGCTAACATTGTGTAGCATAGCAAATAACATAACATGTTGTGAATACTGCAGAGCCCCTACAGATGTGTCTGGATACCAGAACTGTGAACCGACCATCCTAAACACATGCACATGTATATGTCTTGCTTGTGCATCCGCCTCAGTATGGTGTGAGTGTTCAGGTGTGTGTGCATTGCTGATGGGTGTTATAAGCCACTACACCAGTGTTTACCTAGCATCCCCCACTGGGAGACTGTAGGGGATGTCCACATAGGCATTGGTGTACTACCGCTGTGTCAGACGCCATATATCGGACACATCACAGCTTCCAGGGCAGACAGCACACACATTCAATGTCATATCCTGGCCATCGCATAGGGCCTAGCTGTTGGAGGGTATGCCCTGCACTGACTGTAGGCCCTACCCTGCTCCCCAGGTGGTGCTACGTGTGCAGGCTATAGAAACCAGTACCCCAGGGTACTCATCCATGTGGTGGAACAGATTTATATTGCTGGTCCACTAATCACGTATGTGGAGGACCTGTACGTGCTCACTAGCATGTGTTGACATGGCATCTGTGAAGTGGTGCAATACTCTGGATGCAGATGCCTGTGAGATACCCATGATATCCCCAGTTGTGCTGTGTGAGGTACCTGTGGCTAGTACACCTAGGACAACACATCCCATGGTATCCACTGTGATGTGTTCCCCTCGGCCTGTGTGATGCATTAGGCACAGGTCACCAAGCTGCTGTAGGAGGTCTCTGTCCACCCCATAGTGCTCTAACATCCCCAGCCCATGTAGACCCTGGTAAGTCACCCTCGGTCAATAAAGTCGTATGTCACCCTTGTAAGGGTTGTTCAGCAGCATACACATCCGCACTGCCCCCGCCCCCTGCACATGTTGGTATATGTTGCCTGCTGCACTCCGTGTCATTTGGTTGGACAGTGTCATGAAATGTCCCTGCAGGTATACACCGATGGTGTAGAGTGTGGATGACATATGTGGTTTGCTGCTTGCTCGCATTAGTGTACTGTTCATGTGCGGGCTGGCCATGTCATCAGCTGATTGTGCTGATCAACACCTGTTTGTGAAGCCTGGACACCCTGACTACCCCACCACTGCTGTCATCCCTCCCAACATCACCAGGCAGGTATAGACACACCCCTAGCTGAGGTTTGCTAGGGCAGGAGCACTCCTGAGGCACAGTTCTGCAATATACGTACAGTATGCCTGACCCCTCTCCCATGCTATCAACTGTATGCGAGACCTGCACCTGGCTGACTACACACATACACTCCAGGGACCAGCAGCACACCCTGGTGATAAATGTGATACACCATAGTCAACCTCATCTGCATAGTATAGTCTTCTAATGAATAGTTATATGACCCATACCGAACCTCCAACATATTAACCACTGCTCAGTGTCGCTCAGATCCACACACAACTGGCAACAGGTGCCCTACCATCACCATATTCAATGTCCCATGGTCTTCCCAGCAACAAAATTATTGGTGTCTACACGACTACAACCCATGGCCCTGAGCACCACAGATGATGTGCATTAACACCACGCCATGGCAGATATACATAGATCCCAGGTTATGACGTACAGATCATCCGGCACAAATAGTCAATAGTACTGAATTCCCCAGACATATGTTCACATCTATGTCCACCTCTACATCTACATATATTACATATATTATTTGTAGACATATATACATGGGCATATATATATATATGTATATATATATATATATATATATATATATACGTACACTCATATACATGTACACATATGTAGATATGGTATTTATGTCACAACAGCAAACCACATGACAGTAATGCATTAGACAGGAATGGAAAGGTAACCACATGTGCCACCTGCATCATGTAGTGTTGTTAATATCAAGGCACGTGTGTTATGTTGCATCACACGGGTCAGACCATAGCAAGGGTAAGAGTAGGACTGCTGACAGTTACTCACCAGACCTATTAGCGACTGTATGTGTTGACATCCCAGTGTCTTGGCAGAATATGCGGGCTGTGGACATTAAATAGGTCAGCAACAAAACAAACTGGACACATCATGCAGCTAGCCACCCACAGATACCAACACATACAGTATAACTGCCAAACACACACCTGCCATGCCCTGGAATCGAGCATCTACCTGTCTAGTCTATCACACTACAGCAATACACAGTTACAGAATGCACTACCAAGATTACTAAACACAGCACTCCCAGAGGCATACTTCTAGGTGGGTGACATTATCCGCAAAGGCAAAGACGCCGATAGGGAATGTATGTGCTGTGAGCCATCTAAAAGCATTACTCTGTCCCCAGGCAGCTGGAAACACACACACAGGCACACACCAGGGCTGGGAATCGAACATACACCTAACTACCTTATCACACTACAGCAATACGCAGTTACAGAATGTGCTACCGAGAATACTGAATACAGCACTCCCAGAGGCATACTTCTAGGTGGGTGACATCATCCGCAAAGGCAAAGACGTCGATAGGGAATGTATGTGCTGTGAGCCATTTAAAAGCATTACCCTGTCCCTAGGCAGCTGGAAACACACACACACACACGCACAGAGGCACACACTTGGCAGGGCTGGGAGTCGAACATACACCTAACTACCTTATCACACTACAGGAATACGCAGTTACAGAATGTGCTACCAAAATTACTGAACACAGCACTCCCAGAGGCATACTTCTAGGTGGGTAACATCATCCGCAAAGGCAAAGACGCCAATAGGGAATGTATGTGGTGTGAGGCATCTAAAAGCATTACTGTGACCCCAGGCAGCTGGAAACACACACACACACACACACACACACACACACACACACACACACACACACACACACACTTGGCAGGGCTGGGAGTCGAACATACACCTAACTACCTTATCACACTACAGCATTACGCAGTTACAGAATGCACTACCGAGATTTCTGAACACAGCACTCCCAGAGGCATACTTCTAGGTAGGTGACATCATCCGCAAAGGCAAGGACACCGATAGGGAATGTATAGAGAGTGAGCAGTCTGAAAGCATATTACTGTCCCAAGGTAGACGTAGACAAACACACGGCAGTGGTGTGATCGGGGCAACTAAATATCTACGGAGCACTACAACAACACTACATAGATACGTGATGCACCACAGACAGTACACCCTTCAAGACAGTCAACCTGTGTGTTCAATGTAAGCATCCATCGTGACATGGACAATGGACATCTGTTGCCTGGATGACCACCATCACTATACAGGATGTCAATGGTCATGCCCATACACAGAGGCACATCACCAACACAAGGTGTCACTGGGCATGCCCACACGCTTAGTATCAAATGTCCGTTTGGAATGTACTGTGTGTCCCATCTACACAATGGCATACTGGGCATGCTCACACACTTAGCAGTTATAAAGGGCCGTCTGGCATGCACACAGATTCTAAACATGGAAGGGCGCAGTTTGGAATGTACTGTGTGTCCATCTACACAACGGCATAGTGGGCATGCTCACACACTTAGCAGTTGCAAAAGGCTGTCAGCAGTTGCAAAGGGCCGTCTTGCATGCACACGGATTCTAAACACGGAAGGGCGCCATTTGGAATGTACTGTGTGTCTATCTACACAACGGCGTACTGGGCATGCTCACACACTTAGCGTTGCAAAGGGCTGTCAGCAGTTGCAAAGGGCCGTCTTACATGCACATGGATTCTAAACATGGAAGGGCGCAGTTTGGAATGTACTGTGTGTCCATCTACACAATGGCGTACTGGCCATTCTCACACACTTAGCAGTTGCAAAGGGCTGTCAGCAGTTGCAAAGGGCTGTCTTGCATGCACACAAATTCTAAATACGGAAGGGCACAGTTTGGAATGTACTGTGTATCCATCTACACAATGGCGTACTGGGCATGGTCACACACTTAGCAGTTGCAAAGGGCCATCTTGCATGCACACGGATTCTAAACACGGAAGGGCACAGTATGGTGTTACTGTCCTCACGTACATGAATGCCACTCACATGTACTGACCAGTACACACTCAGGAACCATCACAGATGTCTCAGGTGCAGATCACAGATGTACACACCGCAGTCTACATTGTAGCCCTCAGACATCACTATGTCGCTGGACCAGCAATACACTGCCATACATTACCACAACACCGTGTGGCTCATGACCAGTGGACTGTACATAGGTCTACAGCAACTGTGCAGACTACACATGTACCGACAGGGTTCCATCATGTGTTATGCATTGCACTGATACCACTGTAATGACGAGGTCGGCTCTACACATACCAGGGGTCCTGGGTCTTACACAGCTGTGACAGATGACTGTCGCTGTACAACAAAGATCACACATGTTTGGATATGACATACATGTATTCGCAGTGGATATGTGAATGGACCACACGCACAACACATATGTACATAGCATAGCTTTTGCTGTCCTCTGTGCAGACAAGTGGCTACAGCAATCACACGCACGCAAATGGAAGGTGGGTCCATGGCTATTGAATGGTAACAGTACATGAGGTAGCAATGTTGACCGAGGACGCATTCCCTCTGTACTAGTTACCCATGACACCTATCATATTTTACAACAGTCCATCTGTTATGCATGTCATCACACATGTCCACCAATTGCATTGCATACAAACATGGCTACATGACAGGCATGTAGGACCAACACACATGTACAATTTGTAGTGTGCATGCAGCTACCATGCATGTGCAGTAGCTGATGTATGTGACTCATCTGTGCCTAACTACAACATGCAGTTGCAATGCAGCCCCATCATTGACACCTGTATATGGTGACATACTGACAGTATGGTAGGATGTACATCAGGTATGGATGGATGTGTATACATAAAGTGATGATCCACCTGTGCAGGTGGATGTTTGCCAGGGACGGCTCACAGGTATGTCACACACCATCCTACCATTACATGTGCAAACAGTACGCTATCTTACTGTTACTTGATGGTGAAGACATAAAACCTACACAGCGGTCAGGTGTTACCGACTGTATGTCACCTGACACCTGTAACATTTACATCCTCCCGTGTGCATATAGAACCACAATTGCCGGACATAGTGTTGGTGCACATAATGTGGCCAATACTGCTGCATGTCTGTCAGACGTATCATCATATCACAGGTGTATCATTCACACTACTGCCATGTGTGTTTGCTTGTGTGACCATATATGCCACATATGGTGGGGATTACATCCCAATTGTTACACACCCCTGTACACTGTTGTAGAGATCTGTACATACTGCAGTGTGGAAAGCATGATGTAGGCAAGGGTGGTGTGTGTATCACACACATAAGCTATCCTTATGTGTATGACATTTGTGGTCTCCACAGTGTGTGTGTGTGTGTGTGTGTGTGTGTGTGTGTGTGTGTGTGTGTGTGTGTGTGTGTGTGTATGTATGGCTGCCTGGTGCATGGAGTGAGGGTGTATGCTACCATACAGAACACACAGGATCCCTAACCCCTCATGGTGATGCAGTCTACTACCCTGTTGATGCCATAGGTCTCAGCCGTACTGGCTACCTGTACATGTTCTCTGTGTTGTGTCGCGTGGGTGCATAGTATTGTGAGGGTGATGACCACATAGGCAGGGGTCCTCACCTCAACACTATGGGGTGTGCATTATAGTGTTGTTGACTCCTTGGGTGTGGGCATGTTCCTGTAATGTGAAAGGGTATGACTGCTACACAGTAAGGCCTCATGCTATCAGGTGGCCTCTAACATTATCATCAGCCAGACCGCTGTGTACAACTCCTGCACCATGTCAACATACCCGTGATGTGACCTGGTATGGATGTCACATCTATAGCCACTGTAGCCTATTAAACTGCCCACATGTGTCTGGATCAGTATACGTGTGGACATCTGTGGTATGTTAGCCTTTCCAACAGTCAGGTTGAGGCTACATATAGCATGCTGATATTGACATACGTGCCTGAGAGTACTCCACAGTTACACATGGGAGACTGCAAACGCTGCTACCTGTAGGCACATGCAAGTAGACCATAAGGAGGGAACCAGGGCATCATTACCAACATGCTGTTACTGTTGTTACCAGGACACATACTATGAACATATAACAATGCATGCTAAACCTGTACTACATGGTATGTCCGGTGCGTGTTAACAGTACACAACTAATGTAATATACACTTCTCTCACTATTCTTACACAACTAATGTAATATACACTAACAGTACACAACTAATGTAATATACACTTCTCTCACTATTCTTACACAACTAATGTAATATACACTTCTGACACCGGAAGTATACCCCTCACTGGTGAGATCAGATCATAAACTAATCTCACTGGAGGTCCTCATCCCGCCCCCACCTGAGATAAAAAAGACCACAGTGAAGAACTTCTCAAAAGCCGACTTCACACTTCTAAAGACTAGTGTGGTCTTCTTTAAGGCCCCCGAGCCGGCGGAAAACATTACTCAAGCCGCTGAATCACTTACAAATGCCTTCTACTTGCACCTACAGGACTGCATGGATCAGGCAATCCCAAACAAAACAAAGACTCTTTGTACCAAAGGCAAGCGTCCAGTCTGGTGGACCCCAGCCATAAACAAGCTCTACAACAAAAGGAGGAAGCTACTACAAGATAGAGCAAAATCCTTAAAAGATAAGACACCTTTGATCATTATAAGTAAAAAACTAAGAGCTCTGATAAAATCATCCAAGGCAAATTTTGAGAGAAAAATTGCAAAGGACTCAAAAGACAATCATAAGGCCTTCTTTAGCTATGTTAGAAATCTGGGAGGAAACTCCCAGATATGCTCAGAATTAGCTCAAAATGATGTGAAAATTACTGAACCTACAGACATTGCCAACATACTGGCTGACAGGTTCAGTGCAAACTCTCCCCCAAAAGGAGAGATATCTATACCAGAGGATTGTAGCCCCCCAAACATCTCTAACGCCCAGGTGAGAACTGCTCTCTCCAAGGCAAAAAACACAGCATCCATGGGACCGGATGGTGTCCCTGGCTTTGTGCTCCACGAACTCAATGAGGAATTAAACCCGCAGTTAGGACAGCTGTTTAATCTTAGCCTCACCTCAGGATACGTATCCAAGGAGTGGCGCATGGCAACTGTGGTCCCACTTCACAAAGGCGGTGCCTCCACCGACCCTGGAAATTACCGTCCCATCAGCTTGACAAGCCTGATCTGCAAAGCTATGGAGAGGATCATAATGGAACTCATAAATAAAGACATAGGGAACTTGCAGACTTTGGATCCAACCCAGTTTGGCTTTGTCAAAGGCAGATCATGCCTTTTAAACTTGGTTGACTTTTTCGAAACAGTCACCAAGGCCATTGATGAGGGAAAGGCGGTCCATACAGCCTACCTCAACCTGGCAAAGGCTTTCGACACAATACCCCACTCAGGTATCATTGAAAAACTCATCAGCTTAAATGTAAACCCATACATCACAAGATGGGTTGCAAACTGGCTAAGTGACAGAACCCACAGGGTCAGAGTTGCTGGTGCCATGTCAGAGTCAAAGCCTGTCACAAGTGGTGTCCCACAGGGCTCAGTCCTGGGCCCACTCTTGTTCGGCATCTACTTTTCAGAAGTACAAGCAAACACAGGAGGGTTATGGCTGACAAAGTTTGCAGATGACTGCAAACTGGGCGCCATAGTCGAGAACACATCTGACACAGATATCCTTCAGAAGGGTCTCACAGAAATGGATAACTGGTGCCAGAGCCATGGCCTAAAGTTAAATGCCAAGAAATGCATAGTCATACCCTTCGGGAAAAACAAGGTTACCCCTAGCTACCATATTGGTGGCAATCCACTGAGCACAGAAGAGGTTATCAGGGATCTGGGGACCTAGGTTGACAGTAACCTTTCATTTGATACTCACATTGCTAAAGTAGTTAGGAAGACCTTCTACATTGCCCACCTGATCATGAAGGGATTCACATCTAGATCAAGGGAGGTCATCGTCCCCCTGTACTCATCACTCATCAGACCAATGATTGAGTACAATGCCCCATTCGGAATGTATCTGACCCGACACCTGCAGCAGCTGGAAAGGCCCCAAAACTTCCTCACCAAAAGGATAAAGGGTCTCAAAAATATGTCTTATGCTGCCCGACTGAAAGAACTCCAGCTCTATTCAGTTGCTTACCGCTTGCTCAGAGGTGACCTGTGCCTGACATACAAGGCCATGTCAAACCCAGATTTGATGAACATGCTTCACCTCAAAAAATCTAGATCCCTCAGAACTACAAGGGCGGGAGACTTAAACCTTGACACGGTTATTAATAGGACATGCTGGAGGGACAGATTCATCACCCAGAGACTCCCTATGCTGTGGAACAAAATCCCGGTACATGTGAGGCAGAGCACCTCGCTGGCCTTGTTCAAAAGAAATATTGACCAATGGATGGGAGATCGCAGATATACCCCAGGGATTACCTCAGTGTCACTGCTTGACAGAGGCACAGCAAAATAATGGGCATAGTTTCCTTCAAACTAAGGGGTGGTGAAAGCCACACAATTCTGGGCTAGGCTTATAAATGCCCTTGGGCAGATAGCCTAGTATGAACCTATGAACCTATGAACCTATTCTTACACAATTAATGTTATACACACTTCTCTCACTATTCTGTTCACGCTGTGCATCAGACCATTTGAGCATGTCCCTGCACCGATGGTGTGGATTGCAGGGATGCGGCACAGGCTTCATCATATGCACAGGGTGATAATGTTTGCCAGGGGCATAGGCTGCACCAATGGATGACATCATATGTGTGGGTAAGGGCCGGTGACATGATTGGACATGTCTGTTCAGTATGTATGTGGGTGTTGTGGTGCCCTACAGATGAGTTTGCTGTGTGCGTGTATGTGTGCACACAGATCTGCCTTTTGTGAGGCCTACACAGGGGTATTATTGACAGCTCCAGATTGTACAGACCAGGTTGTACAGCTCACTGTGTCCAGCCACGTTACCTGTGCCTGCCAGAGGTTGCACGGGCACTACCAGGCGGAGGTACAGATTGACTACTGTCCGAAGACACATGTCCACTGCAACCATGTCCCCACTGGGAACATCCAGGACCACGTCCACATGGCCTGCTGTGTCCTGGTGTGGACAGTGCAGCACCAGCTGCACTGCTACTGCTACCGGCACTGTGGGAGCGGGCATGTGAGATGGTGCGCTCACGTTGACCTGCACTAGGTGGTGTAGCTGGTCTACGTCCACGTGGCCTACGCCTCACTCCTACCAGATGTTCCAGCACAGACAGCTCACGCTCACGGATTGCCATGCCTCGGTCAAGGATTCTGACCATATCACCCAATCGCATGTCCAGAACATCAGCAATCTGCTGTTGAGCATTTGCCAATGCTTGGATGCTGTCATTTAGGGTATGGATAGCAGCCCTTTGCAGCCTCTGCCCTTCTCTGTTCTGCCATTCAGCACGTGCCTGTGCCACCATTACAGTCTGGAACATGAGTCTGGTGATACCAGCTGCTGCGCTCTGTCCTGCAGGTACATGTCTGCCAGAGGTCCTCCTACGAGCAGCACCGGCCGCATGCCTGTGTGGCACATCTGCTGTCATTACACTGACACCATGGTGTGGAGACACACCTTCTGTAGCCACCACACGTTCCTGTTCCACGCTAACAGACGCTGACTGTCCTTCCTCTATGGCAACTGGAGATGCCGTATGTGTTAGCAGCAGAACTGTGTGCGGAGAAGAGGGGGACATAGCTGGGATGGCAACCATTGGCACAGATTCAGCCCCTGACAACCCTGCCTGTACCTCATGCATATGTTCATCACTGCTAGTATCTGTGGGGACACTAACATCAGATGGACCGCAGGAGGGTAACGCACCTACATCACCTGTGAATGCAAAGAAAGACTAAATTACAATAGACACACACACACACACACACACACACACACACACACACACACACACACACACACACACACACACACACACAGACACACCATGCATGTGAGTTGACAGATGGCATGCAGCATGCCTGTGATACTGGAATAGTGTGACAATATTAATTGTGTTAGTTACCATACCTCCCTGAGGTGCACACTACAGCAAGCAGGTGTCATATCAGTAGCCATGCAGTTCACACAATCATGGTAGTATGCATGCATCCCCGTAATACACCATGTGGACCAAAAACAGGATAACAGTACACATGGCTGATGTGACCTTGACATGTAATCCGCTGATGTGTGCATTAACATGCATACGTGTCTGACACAATGGTGTCCTGACACATGTACAGCATCGTAATGGGCATCACATTGTGGTGTTGTCTGTATGCCCTACAGATAGAATGCATGTTTAGCAAATGTGCATGAGCATGGAAGGGTAGTGTGAGCCATCTACATTGCTATACAGTGTGAAGTACAGACACTGTGCAATTGCATGGCATCATGAGGCATCTATATTGCTATTCAGTGTATAATATGTACACATTGCATAGCCATAACTGCATGCATACCCATGGCATAACTGTGGATTGTGACCCACGATGCTGAGGTGTATACACACCAAACCATGCTGTGTCATGTGACAGGTTACTGGCGGACCTACAGTTGACACCCCTGCACAACTCCTACAGAGTCTTAGCTGCCTGGCAACCATGTCCAAACATAGCAGACTTGTCAATTCACCATGTCCCACATGATATTGATGTACCACACACACGAAGTGCACAGCTAATGGTGATGTCCTACAGCAGCAAGGGAAATGTACATTATCTGTGGCCTGATGTGGTGTCAATGTCTGTGGAAGCTGTACAGGTGACTACTGTCATGCTATGACACAGTCGTGATGTTCAACACATCTTATATGGTAGATGTGAGTGACACCTCTACTAGCTGTGCACAGGGTTTTAGGATGTCCAGTGTACCACATCAACTGTATAATCGGTCAACTAAGGCTATAATTGGACCATGTGTGGACAATGTGAAACAGGGTGTATACACATCACATCTACTGTGTGGCTACGTGTCTCTGGCCAACCCTCATGGCCATGTGTGCACATGTGTTGGCCAAATGTGTGTGATGGCCGTCTATCACACAGGTCTGTGTTGTCCCATATGACATACACCCATAGATGTCAGATATGTCACAATCCACAGGGCTATGCAGACAACGGGTTGTATGTTTGGTATGTGGGGTATGGGTTATGGAATAGTGTGACAATATTGCAGTCAAAACACTACGTGTCTGGGACATGTCAGATGGCACATCACAATGTGTGCACCCATTGCAGGGGCATATAACACAATGGTGACTCCTGTGGGCTGCCCATATCACAGCTCACTGTGTGGTACTGTTTGCATACCACACATGTTGTTCCAATGTATAGTACATATGCCTCCATTGTAGAACACCTCCACCATTGTATGCACAGCTGTCCACACATGTAGCAATGACAAATACTGTGGTTTCATGTTGGTGTATCATTTTGTTTGTGTATTTTGCACATGGGTGGCCTGTGTGAATGATGGGTGATGCGACCTGTATATCGTGACTGGAATGAACATCAAGTGTAAAAGTGTTAACTGGCCACATGGTGAATAGATCTATGCTTTAACATGCCTGATACTGATGACAGTCTCACCTGCAATGGACTCATGTCTGTGCGGCACGCCAGAGGTACGTGTATATGGGTGACACAGCAGTATGAACATTGTCCATGACTGTATGACAGCCACAGGGTGCACTGTGCATGTTAACATATTTGCCTGTACAATAGCATATAGTATGCACATGTGTGCATACACAGGGTAGCATACTGTAGTATGCAGCATGTGTGTCCACATACCTTGCATATGTTGTTACATTACATAATGTACAGTGACACATGCAACTAAATGGGATAATAATAGCCATATGAGCAGTACTGACTTACCAGGCAACTCCAGGCTCATTAGTTGGGAGACACCCACCTCCACAATGGCAGCTAGTGTTTGTGAATGCTGTTCTGAGGGTGTCCCCAGACTGGCCAGTAGCTCCTCAGTGTGTGTGAGTGGGGGCTGGGTTGGTGGCCCACCACCTGTTCCACCTTGTTCCCTGGTGATTGCAGTGGCATGCTGTTTTGCATGTCGTATCAAGTCCATGCAATGTCTGCGCACCTGCTGGTAGGTGCGGTTATAGCCACCCACATCGTTCACCCTTCTGCGAAGATCCTGCTACAGGTCATCCCGCTGCTGGGCATGCTGTGGTACATGGCTGAACAACACCTCATAGTTGTTATGGAGGTACGGGATGAGGACATCATCCTCCTGGCGGCTGTACGCTGGCAGGCGTGTACGAGGCATTAAATGTAAGACATAATGATGGTGACAGGTCACAGTTTCAGAGATGTACAGAGATACCACTGCACAAACATTTCTAGTAAATCTAGTACATCTGCACAGTTATCTTTGCAAATCATCATGACACTGACATGACTGACATATTTGTGTCACACACATGTAACACCCGTTAGGCATTGGATATCATCACCATATATGTGTGTCTCCTCATTACATTGTTCATACTCCATGTGAATGCTGTCTTGATGTGGGCATGTCTGTTTGCCTGCACTGGTGTTCTTACCTATCAGCACATGCCTGGATGTGTCCACGGTAATGCTGTTGACCTTGATGCTGTGTATATGTCATATATCGACACATACACAGCCTTAATGGACTTGAGCACTGACAATGCACACTTACACATGGAAACCTTTACATGCATGTGTTTTGCCATATACATCTACACAGCACTGTACAGCTGTTCAACATCCTGTCACGGATCGCCTGTTTTGCACATGTGATAAACATGGGACAATGGCTAGTCAGACGTCATTCGCAGGGATGGTTATCAACTATAGCATGTACAGGCAAGGTTTCCTAGCTGTATCCGACAGCCATTATGCCACCGCGAGGTGCATCAGTGCCACATTACTGATCCAGACAGTTGATACTACATCTACCATGCGGCCATCACACCATGTATGACAGGAATGACATGTGCAGCTTTAATGGACAGGGTTGTATGGTATGGTGGCACTATGTCACATGTATGGCATAGGGATCTGTCCAGCATGTGGCGATCCTAGTAGTAGGACGGTGGCTGCCCATGACGTATGTCTTTCAGATCAGGATATGGACATGTAGCATGTCCAACATCATAGTGTAGCAAATGCCTTTATGCAATGTAGACAGCATGCTGCATAGTGGAGATGAGGATTGTAAAGGCTGGTATCGCCTATCCATGCATGGCCAATACCCCTTAAAGGTGATATGTGATCCAATATTGGTCACCCGAATGCTTTGTATGCCTGTCCAATGATCTCCGTGCTCATGGATGGCACCCTGTCATGACATGGGTACCTTGTATGACTACCTAAGGGGCCTGGAGACGTCACCAACTCAGGGAGGTGTACTGCACAGCACCATCCCTTACACAGTGTCCATAATGTTGACCACAGCCTATGTGGTAGTTAATTGGTACAGGGATATTCACCTAGTGGTGACAATGCTGATATCATCCATCAGAATGTGCACATATGTCACACACCTCACCCACACAGCCCATTCTGTATGTTGTTCACAACACTGAGACAGCTATTGCTCATAGGTCATGGCCATTCACATCCTTACATACACAGATGCCTGACATTTGTCTGTGTGGTATGGGCTACAATGAGGGTGGAGTCCAGCACATTAACCCTGTTTTACTGTAGCTAGCACTGGTGTGATATGCACATGTCACTCTGGCACCTTTTGTAGTGTTGATTCTGTCAACAGGCCACTGGTAGAACACTCCTGTGACATACAAACGTATATGTAGTCAAACATCTACTGTCATGTACATCTGTACTGCTAACATCTACATTGATAATGGTTCATGGACTTGCAGACCATACTCAGCAGGGTTATAGTGCGGTGCCACCAATTATGACTGTCATCACCACTTGTGGGTTGATATTATCAAACACCCTATCTGTATTGTATGTTCATGCTCAACACTTGTTCAGAACTTGTGAGCACGTCATGAGATACTGATTAATATAGCACCCATTCCACACCATTTCTCACAGGTACACTGTCTGTCCTTACATTTCCAGCTTGCTTACAGTACAACAGCTGTTGTACACACGTAACTCACATATCTTGTGAGACATGGTTGTATATACAGGCATGTCCAACTGTCACGTACCAGTGCTATTGCCTGTCTATATGCTGAATATGTTGTACATGTGGCAATAGAGCAATTGTCTCATGTACACAGTCAATGCTCACCTCCCAACATACGATACTACTGCCTGTGGAGGATGCACATATGCAGCCCTGCTGGGGGTAATGCTGTCACCAACCCTGACTGCACCTGACAGTCATGTGGGGATGTGTAACATTCGCAACACACCCCACTCATCACATAGTCTCACAAGATCTCCACCACAGGCCGCACATATGAGGACAACTTGTGCAGTACCTCTCCATACTCTGTGTAAGCACCAAAGGCAGCCCCCATCACCAAACACAACAGCAACTTATAGCCCACAGACTCATGTGTGCCCATCACATACAGCCAATAGGGTGTTATAACATACACAACACACTGTCATAGGTGACTCTGTAGGCGGTCACACTGATGTTCCACTTAGCAGGCTACACAAGGTGATAGTCGCTTACATCTTGCTGTTGGGTAACTGGTTCTGCAACATAACCTATGCACCCATGCCACACCTCACCAGGTACAATGTGACTGTCATTCTCCATGTTAGTGTGACTGCCCTGAGATGCAACTTCACAGACTATGTGTGCAAGTACATGCAATAGCTTACCAGTCTTGTAGCCCTGCAGGTATGGGCCAAGCCCTGGGAAGCATTATGCATTCATCCGGACTTGATACCACTGTACAACGACTGACTGTGTCACTTCAACAGTTGCCTATGCTTCTGCTGTCATTCCACAGGCATCTGGTGTCTGTCTGCTTAGACTGACATAGTCAAACAACATGATGCTTTGGCACAGATGACCTACACCTGTCTGCCCTGGGAGTACAGATCACATATAAGGCTCTTTCTGCTTCTATACTGCCTGTCTTGCACAGTTTCCAATAACATTCACCACCAGAATGGGAACTGGCAAGCAAAACATGGGGTCATGTGATACAATGCTTGACATCTTCATCTCTGATTCACGCAGGCAAGGCACTCCTTATAATGCACCACTTCAATATCTCTGCAGTGACTGGGACCTGCCTCTATGCTCTGCAGAGCACATCTGCAATGACAGGTTATACACAGACCATACCTTTCAGTCATGTAACCTGGACCGGCACACCCACGGCTGAGGTGTTCCCATATTCCACTATGTTGTAAACACATCCTGGCTAGTTACTTAGCACAATGCATCAGAGGTACTCCACGTGCAACTAACTGTGTCCAGAACTGCTATACACATTGTAACAAGCTATGGATTCAACAACATACCCCACGGTTACCAGACCTTATTTCTTGGTGTACTGGACAGTAGGGCTCAGACAGGTACTACTGATGTGAGACTGGCACTACCCCACATTTAACTGGGATAGCCACTCATGTACTGACACATTAGGCCAACGCTGTCCGTGATTCATAACCTCCACTCGGCTGGATCAACCCATACACACCACCTCCAAAACCAACAATATCCTTGACATGGACACTACCAACATGTGACTGGTGTTCCACACCTGGGGTTATCCCCTCATTGGTGGATTCAGAACATATGCTAATCACCCTTGTTAGCCACATCCCGGCACCACACCCTTCACGGCATACACAGTACATGAGTACTACAACACCTACTACAGACATCTTATGACAGCGGTAGTTAACGTCATGACACCCGTGCAGATGGACAATGCACATTCAAAAGCTGAAACATACTCCAGTGCACTTCATTAGCATGTACACGACTGCGTGGATCATGCTATTCCACACAGAGCCATGATGGTACCCACCAGATAATGGATGCCACTCTGGGGGTCCAGTTCCATGGACATAATTTACAACAACAGGTGGAGGCTGTTGCAAAGTGGTGTACAATCCCATGGGTGGGGTAGTTCACTGGTCAGCCTCGGTAGGGCCACAGGATCCCTCTTCACATACTCCAAAACTAGCTACATAAACATTACTGTGACACATTCCGGGGTGTACCACAAGGCATTATGGTGGTATGTCAGTAGTCAATGGCAATACCCACATCTGCTCTCACATACAACAGTTACTCAAGAACATTACAGAACCAGGTGATGTTGGCAACATGCTGGCGGATGGATTCAATGCTAACATTACACCCTTTCACTCCCTACAGGGCCACAATCCATGCAGGAACATTGCGGTGTCCCTGCAGTCACACCTACACAGTACTAACCTGCACTCTGTATGTCCTGGGACACTGGCCCCATGTGACCATCCAAAATCCCAGGCTGTGATGTCCACAAACCTCTGAATGGCATGTCTCCCCACTAGGCCACCATATTCAGTAATAGCCTTGTATCAGACATTGTGGCCCCTGAATGGCACACAGCAACAGTTATCACACTCCACACAGGTGGCGCCACAATGCACAAGTGGGACTATTGCCCTACACACCTGACTGGACTGTTCTGCAAGGCTATGGGGCACATCATCATGGACGTCATTCACAGAGACATTGTTGGGCTCCAGTCCTTTGATGCCACCCAGATTGGACTTGTTAGGGCCAGAGTATGGCTCCTACACCTGGTGGACTCCTTTCATACAGTTACCAGTGTAGTTAATGATGGTACGGGGGTCCACACAGCCTACATTGTCCTCTCATTGCCTTTCAGCACCGTTCTCCATTCTGGTATTGACAACATACACATCCACCTGCACATCGAACCCTATGTCTCAGGAGGTTATGCAAAGTGGCTCATGGACAGGACACACACAATGAGGGTAGCATACCATAGTACTTACTGTACTTCATTTACACTTGGCATACCACAGTCCTCAGTCATAGGGTCCCTCATGTTTGGTATATGCTTCCCTGAGGTACAGGCTAGCACAGAGGGACTTTCCCTGTCTAGCTTTACAGACCACTGCATACAAAGCACCATGATTGATCCACCAGCTGATACTGACTCCATCCATAAGGGTGTCACTGTGACGGATACCTGATATCAATATCATGGCCTCAAGCTGCACGACACGAGGTGCATGTACATCCCCTTTGCATTACACCATTCACCCACTGACTATCACATAGGTGGTAGTCCCCTACATACATGTCACATTGTATGTGTTTGTAGTACACACGTATGTCGCACCCACTCCTGTGATAACCATATTGCCACTGTGGCGTGAATATCCTTCTACGTGGCCACACTTATCTGTACTGGGTGTGTAGCTGGTACATAGGCACCCATTGTACCTCTGAACTCCAGACGTATACACACATTCAGGGTACAACACCCCATTTAGGGTGTACCTTACACAACAGCTACGGCTTTACATACCACAACATTAACACGCCATGACGTTTATTGAGCTCCGACGGTTAAAGTATGTGGCTGAACTACGGACAGCATGTCTGTACACATTTGCATACTACATACTCAGGGGTGACCTCTGCTGAACAGACAGGGCCCATGTCCACAACAATATTAATGGATATACTCCACATACGCGACATAAGCAAAAGCCACTGTGAGCAACATGCTCATGGATATGTGCACACATGCAATGATGAGTGGGATGTGCTTGAGGGTTACATTTCCAAACCGGACACTCACCATTCTTTGGAACATGATTCCTATGTACATCATGCAGGGACACTCAATAGCACTGTTCATGTGTTACCTCACTTGCTGGATGGGAGACGCATATACGCCAGGGATCACTGCAGTGGCTGTACTGTGCAGAGGTGCAGGTAACACATGGCTCTGCTGTTCACAGGACACTACCCTAGAGAGGTGCCACTGGTGTGAACAGTGTAGTTGTGCTTACACATAGACATGCCAGACTGCATAGTACCCCACTATGAACCTGTGAAGCTATTACAAGTCCTTTGTGCATGGTTAATTGAGTAGCCCTTCAATTTAGATTAGCTATCATGCTATTACAGTGTCCCATGACTACAAGCCATATGTATCCTGTTATTGTACATTGTACATGCCAATAGACGATACCTTTGGTATGCATGATATGCCTGTTATGCTGTGTAGCATATCTGACATATTTATTAATATCTGACATATCTACTTACAATACTATACATTACACATATTTTACATAGTATCCCATAATGCAAAGCTTACTTGCACAGCGGGACCACCTTAGACATGTCATTGTCATTATATGCCCATACACATGCCTACTGTGACAGTATATCAACATATACTATCCCCTGCTATGGCATGTACTTGTTGGACATACCCTACCACTGACGATGGGTGGTATGGAATTGTTGTGTTTAAAGCCCTCATGTAGCATCCCTTGTGGTGTCTGTGATGTTTACCTTGTGGCCCACTGCAGGACGCACAATTTCTACAAGCGTTAGTATGCTCAGCAAGACAACAATGACATTGGTAATCTCCAAACTCAGGACCTTACCCAGTTCGGGTTTGTAAAATGCAGATTATGTCTCCTAAACCTGAAAGACTTCTTTGAAGCAGTCACCAAAGCTGAAGATGAGGGTAAGGTGGTTCACACAGCCTATCTAGATCTCGCCAAGGCTTTTGACACCATCCCCCACTCTGGAATTATAGATAAACTCACTAAACTAGGTATAAATCCCTATGTCACAAGATGGGTTGCCAACTGGCTCACTGACAGAACCCACACTGTGAAAGTAGCAGACTCCAAATCCAGCTTCAGACCAGTGACAAGTGGAGTACCACAGGGTTCAGTCCTGGGTCCTCTCCTGTTTGGTATCTACTTCTCTGAAGTACAGGCCAACACAGGTCTTTGGCTAATGAAGTTCGCAGATGACTGCAAACTAGGAGCCATAATCAAAACTCCAAAAGATGTGGACATCCTACAAAAGGGCCTTGCTGAGACAGATGCCTGGTGTCAAAGCCATGGCCTCAAGCTCAATGCCAAAAAGTGCATTGTCATTCCTTTTGGTAAAAACTCAGTACCCATGAACTACCACATAGGTGGTAGTCTACTTAACACCGAAAGTGTGATAAGAGACCTTGGGACACAGGTGGACAGTAGTCTCTCCTTTGATAATCACATCACCACAGTAGTCAGGAAATCCTTCTATGTGGCACATCTCATCACAAAAGGTTTCTCATCCATCATTGTTCCCCTCTACTCGTCACTCATTAGACCCATTATAGAGTACAATGCCCCTTTTGGTATGTACCTCACAAGACATCTACAACAACTGGAAAGGCCACAGAAATACCTCACAAAGAGGATTACCGGCCTCAAAGAGATGCCCTATGCAGACCGTCTCAAAAACTGCAGCTTTACTCCATTGCATATCGCCTACTCAGAGGCGATCTCTGCCTAACACACAAAGCTATGTCAAACCCAAAGCTTTTAGACATGCTCCACTTAAAGAAATCACAATCCCTACAAGCTACACGCTCTAGGGACCTAAACCTCATCACCACAATAAACAGAACATGCTGGAGGGATAGATTCCTGTCCCATAGACTTCCCATACTCTGGAACAAACTACCTATCTATATCAAACAAAGCTCCCCATTAGCACTGTTCAAGAAAAATCTTGATGATTGGATGGGAGATAGGAAATTCACCCCGGGGATCACTTCTGTGGCTCTGCTCGACAGTGACACAGGAAAATAATTTTCTTGGGTGGCGAAAGCCAGGGTACCTTTGGCTAGGCTTATATAGGCCCTAGGGCCAATAGCCTAGTATCTACCTATGAACCTATGAACCTATCACTACAGGAATACCTTTTCCCACTTTATGCATTGCGGACACTTTTAATTAATACAAAACAGGCTATACACACACTAACATAATTAATACAAAACATGCTATACATACACTTACATACCGAGTGTTCTACATACCTTGTTATCATTCCAGACTTTCGTATCTATCTCTCTTACACTGTTTAAACAGTTCTGTGGTATGAGCATATGGTTTGAATGTCTGGCAAGTCATCCTTATATACGTCGATACCTGTAACATGTGGTTTCCTGCCACCAATTTGTGTTCCTGAGTGACTTATTACTTGCACATCAGCTGTGCAGCTACTCCATTCACCAATTACGTGGCAACATTGGGGTATAATTGAATTCTCCACTTGGGCGTTGCCCATTTGCCCTACCTTTGGGGAGATGGCCTGTATTGTGTTTTGTTGTGTGCAATTGCAACTGCTATGTGTAGAGACCTGTATAGTTTGGATTCATGTCCCCAGTGGATTGTGTGTGATGGCTAGAGTATGTGGTTCTACATGTGAATGTACCTGTCATCCCAACCGTCTGATAAGGGACTATTGCAAACAAAACCTGTAACATCGCTGTTTGTTCCATTATACAACGGCTACGATTTTGCCTGGCGCCTTTAAATGTGTCTCTCACAAGGTATGTTAATGCTTCTGCAGATGTAATTGACTGACTGGATGTTTGTGCTGTAATTACAGTCTGTATTGCTATAGCTTCTAGTGTGGGGGATGTAGGTGGGCGTACGTAGCATATACAGGTTTGTGGGGCTTGCATTTCTACATATTCCATATATATGTGTGTGGGCTCCTTCCCTAATTAAAGAGCTATCAGTTAGTAGACTTATGTTACGGGATTATACATTGGGCCATTGTTAATTGGTTTCTATATAGTAAGAAGGTGAGGTTGATACTTCCATACCTCCGGAATTACAGCGATATGTAAAGGGATATTTCTAAATGACAGCTATCCCGTGTATTTCTGTCCCAGATATTTGCAGTCATTGCAGTTGTGTTGGTAACAGAACCTCTTTGGCATGGGTTGCCACCTTTTCAAATGGCCATTGTGGGACACTTGCAGGACACACATCGGTGTTTACAGGCCGACACATATCCACGGTCAGTACACAGGATAGCACATACGTTTATCCTCAATACATACTTATTGTTGTGGGACTTTGGCTACTTATCATATTGCATGTAAAATTTACGTTTCCTACATACAGGCATAACTATTTAATGCAACTATTACATATTATATGGGACATAATAATGTCCTACAATCTCGGACAGTTGCCCTTTTTAATGTTTTATGTCAGGACACAATTGCCCAGGGAGGGGCTGTCCCTCCTAATGTGGGACAGGTGGTAACCATATGCATACGGCTAGCTATACCCACACCTACCGTAATGATCTACCTCCAAGTTGGCACTAACAGACACACGATGCGGACACACACACACACACATTACAGTCACACTGAAATGCACACGGCACCCTCAACACACACACACATACACAGACTACGGCAATCACAAACAGAGTTGAACACAGTACCTACGTGGACTGCAACACCGGCAGCGGTAACTAAATGTCCCTTCATATTGTGATAATATTACTCGCGGTTCTACTGTTCCGGTACTGTGTTCTTTTGGTCTTTCAGCCTCGTGGTTACGCGTGTCGGTATGTGACACATTCCATAGTTGCTGGTATCCTATTCATTTGTACCTCCAAGGTTTTATGAATGTCGTTGACCTATCTTTATATTTGCAGATATTGGTGAATCCGTATATATCAACATATATCTCTTTATCGCCCTTTCTATCTGTATTATATATATGTATATATGTGTATATATATATATATATATATATATATATATATATATATATATATATCTCTGACAGGGAAAGTGACAGGCAAGCTACACCTTTCATTGTGTACTTGTCGGTGTATACTGTTTCCTGGACTCCACACGTTTGTGTCTGTACCTGTCACATTACACACCTGCCGTAGGTACATCTTGGCTACCATGGTGTTAGGTTATTGTATGCATGATTGCGTGTTCTACTCCTGGCAGTGGTCATTTTACCCTTCAGAGCAGGCGCTATTAGTACAGGGGTGAATAATGCTGGTTTCACCTGTTCTGTACATCATTGACCGTGATCTGCGTGATATTCAGAGAAGCTTAGCCCTGTTCCGCGCATATCTGTATAGTAATTTTTAAACAACGCTTACCAGCAGTGGGCAACTCATATTCCTGCTAACGTGTGCTAAACATGATCTGATGACCTGCATCCGACATGCATTATTCGTGCCTTCGGGATTACGTTACATCCCTTGCAGGACGTGGGACTGGGAACATGTATGACGGTCACTGCATTTACCACTTGGCCATCTGTGATTTGTACACGTGCGATGGCATTTTGTATGTGGAGTATACTACGGCTGTTACTCCATACTGCACTCACATGGGTAACTCAGTTAGTTTACATATGGATGAGTCCAGTTAATGGTATGTCCATGTGATGTTTACTGGATGTGCTCTGGCATTGGGTATGTATATCACAGTGAGCCACACACGATAATGTGCTACACCTTCAAACCGTAGGTGGAGCATGCTGGGGTGATGAATATCTGTCATGGGTACACCCCATGCCTTGACACAACATCGATGATTACATTATGTGGAGCCCCTCATTAATGCAGCAGGGAATCCGTGCAGAGTGTGTGCAGAACATTGCTTACACACATATGATCCCACGATTGCCACTGCTCCACTAAGCAACAGTTGGTTACTCGATGTTGTGGTGACAGCAGACACTGTTTGCCTCATTTGGGGTATGGCCTCTGACAATCAGGCATGTACCTACCGATGTACCTAGTAACCTATACACACAGCACCAACATATGCTGATAGGCGCATGTACTGTTCAGGTGTTGACATTCCTTGTTCCAATAGCTGTTGTGTGTACAATGTTTGAGGGCTGCCTATGTAGGATTCACACAGTGGGCCACCAATAAATTACAATTTACAGGTGGTCTTGTGTGTGTGCCATCCATTTTACTGTGTGTGCAGGTGGAGAGATGTGTCAGTCCGTAGGGGCCTACACTGTCAGAGTATGTGCTATACGTTCCCTCTTTGCCATGGCATAGGCATATTGGGCACATCTCCGTCTGCCTACTGGGGCTGGCACAATGTGTTCGTGGTCTGAATCCCTCTGTGCCTGTGATGGCCTTGGCAATTGCGGTGGGCTATGAGGGTCTTCACCATTTTGTCCCTGCTGCAGCTGTTTCCTCAGGATCATATAAGCATGGCACATACTATGAAGATGTGGGCACACATGCCTGGAGAGTACTGCAAGGCTCCACCAGATGTGTCCAAGTAATGGAACCGTGGTGTCAGCATCCCGAGCACACGCTCTATGATGATTCTGGTTTGTGCATGTGCCTCATTATGGCATTCTTGCATGGGAGTGTGTGCATTTCTGATGGGAGTCATCATCCATGGCTCCAGTGCATAGCCAGCATCCCCCACAAGGTGGCCATGTGGGATGTCCCCCCTGACAAATACCTGATACAGCTGTGAGGCATGCCAGATATGGGAGTCATGGTAGCTTCCAGGGCTGCCAGCACACACATCCATGATAATGCCCTGGGCATTGCACACAACCTGGCAGTTGATGGAGTGGAATCCCTTCTGGTTTATGTAGCGCCTATCATGCTCACTGGGTGGTGACTTGATATGTATGTGCATGCAGTCTATTGCACCCAGTACCTCCGGGTAGTGTGCCACACAGTGGAAGTGACGCATATTGCTGGCCAACTCCTCCTGAGTTTGGGGGAAGTATATATGCTCATTGGCATGTGGTAACATGGCATCCAGGAACTGGTGTAGTACCCTGGATGCTGATGCCTGTGAGATCCCCATTATATCTCCAGTTGGCCTTTGAAAGGTACCGGTAGCTAGTATTCACAAGCTTACACATACCTTCATGTCCACTGGGATGGGTTCCCCTCTGTTGTTTCTGGTTCTCAGGTGTGACTGGCACAGCTCAACTATTTGCTGTAAGATGTCCCTGTCCACCCTGTAATGCTCTACTATCTCCAGATCATGTAGCCCCTGGTAGGTTACCCTTGGTCTGAACACTCTTCTCCTCCTCCGGGGCCTGCGGTGGTTGTCGGCATCATCCTCCACAACACCGTCAGTCTCTAACACATGGTGATGAATCACAGCTATGGCAGCTCCCAACATGTACATTTTAAAAGTTCCCCGTGTGTTTACACCTATGGTGCAGTGTTTGGGAATACACAGGTGTGTGTAGGGTGCTTTCACACTTTATACTATTGTGCTGTGAACACCGATAATGTCATAGGGTGTGTATGTATGATCGTAGCTACAGGGTATCTTATGTGTTTTACTACAGGAACTACTTTTGTGGTGCCTTTGGTGGTGAATTACATTTAGCTGACGTGGATTACCTCTTGCCCTTCCCTTTACATTTCTGCATGTTTCACCTACCATTTTCTGGCATACATCCAGCAGCCTGTTGTCATTTGTACTTTCCTAGACCTGGCTTATCTTGCGTCATGTGTTCTATTGCCGGTCTACTGTAGGTTTGCTTTGCTCTGCTATGACAGTTCTCCTATCTTTGCAATCCAATGCCTCCCCTCCTTTCTTTGCAATCCAATGCCTCCCCTATCCTGTTTTGCAGGTTTCTGCAAGCAGACTTGTCAGCTGCCGTCGATTGGCCGCCGTGAGTTGATAGGTGTTAATTGCTCAGTTGTACTCCAATTACCCTACTGCGGCATTTCCTTCTTTTCTTCCCCTGACCTTCCTGTTCGTGCTATTGTTCGCGTCATGTGCATCCTCTTACCGGGTTTCGGGCACGTTTTCATCCCCGTACACATGCGCTTTCGGGCACCATATGTGCTCTCAGCTAAATGATTCTATACCTACCTCCCCACCTCTGTCCTGCAGCTTTGCTTAGAAACGGCCAGGCCAGATTTGCATTGCTCCAATGTGCTTACAGCTACGGTGGCACACCCCTCTGCTGATGTCATGTATCACCTCTGAGCCACTCCTCGGTGTTATAGCGCTGTGCCGTATGGTACATCCTTCATCCAGCGGGACATTTGCAATTCAGTATTACCTGCCTCATTTGCATGGCATTGACTACTAATTCATAGTTACTGCGCCGAACACTGTCGCAGACCCTTAGCAACCCTTGCACCTTGGTTGTGGTGTACCATGCATACCATTGCGTATTATGGTGAAATCCTGATTTGTATTACATTGCAATTTTATGACATTTGTATATATTTTTTATGTGTTCCAGTTTGCGCACACATGCCCTGCGGATGTACTGTGCGTTACTGTGGACATGACATTAAATGTTTTTTAGGTGTTGTGCAACTTTTCTTATGCCATTGGCTGTGTATTTAGCCATTGGCATATGTCAACTTTGTAATACATGAGTCTGGTCCACTTCCATAGCTCCGATGTTCTGTGAAAATGTAAACCGTGTTTTTTGGTTTACATTTCCGTGGGCTTACGCTACACCTGCACCACTTCATGAATCGCTATATGCCTTCATTTGCATGGTGCGACACTGCCCATGGGGTGATTAGCATACCTAAGCCGAGGGCTGTGCAGTTCTGGTGTACGCCAGTAGTGCACGTGGAATTGGATCGTACCTGAATCGCTCGACGGCCATATTTGGCATTATACCGCTTATGCTACGCCTGCACCTGGCGCAAGCTTCATGAATCCTGGGGCAAGTGTATTTAATTGCGAGTATTCTAACTGCAGAGATCTTCCACCAGCCATGAGGTGAACATGTCTGTTGTAACTCAGGCATCTGCTTCATGAATATGACACCAATTCATTGGTGGGATGCTGCAGCATGTGGAGGAGCATATGTGATTCACAAGGCCCACAGTGAAGATGAACACTATGAGGGCAGTTGACAGAATAACTGGTTTCCCTGAGGCTGTTAGGGCCATGGACTGCACTCTCATCTCTAAAATGGTCCCACTTGGTTCCGATGAGCACCAGTACATCAGCCAGAGGGGATTCTATTCCAACTGTCAGTTAGCATACAACACATAAGGTATCATAAAGATTGTGTCATTGTGCCATCTAGGCAGTTTCCATGACTCTCACATCTCATACATATGACAGATGTCCAACTTATAGGGTCATAGGTGTGTACTAAGCTAACAACCAGTAGGGGCTTTTTAAGCCTAGCTATGCATCCCAAATTTCTGACAAGTTCAGGCACCCTCAGCAGTGTAAGCAGGGACTTGAGAGATGAAATATTTACAAGCAGGGGCATGGGAGATGAACCATTTACAGGCTGCCTGACTCCATTAGAGACACTGGTGCCACACCAGGGGTGAACTTCTAGTTCCCCATCCAGTTGACTAAGTTTCACTTGAATTGGATTTGGGAGGAAGTCTGCTTCACATAGATGGGAGCCTGTTTCCGAGAAGTGTCTATGGGATGCATATCTGTGTCTCCAGCAGGTTCTATTTATGGCACAAGCAAGGTTTAAGTCTTTAGAATAGGTAATTATGATGTGGTTTGTTTTACAGATATGAAGGAGATCCATTAAACTTGGATCTGAAGATGCCTTATATGCTAGGTATGAATCTCCTCTCAACAGCCTGTATGAGACAGAATATAGAGATAGGGCTTTGAGGTGCTTTGCCCAGAACATGTTATTTACACCCAGTATTTAGTGAGGAGCCTATGTGGAGGTTTTAATTGTTGGATGTGCCTGGTTAGGTACATACCAAACAGGGCATAGTACTCAATGAAAAGTCTGGTGAACAAGGACTACAGGGATGACAATGACATTCTTGGACCTAGATGCAACGCCTTTGTTTATAAGTTGCACAATATAGAATGATTTACTCAACATAGAATGCTTACTCCTGGAAAGCTGTTTGCTGAAGTGCTAGAGTGTTTTGAGTGTTTATGCAATAACTTTCTGTCCAGTAGCCTTCTGTTGTTTTATTTCAGTTTTTTCAGCTTCTTGCTTGTGGTTCTTCTACAGCCTTTTGATTATCTGGATATCTCCTATAGTCATGGCTGATGATATTGATTCATATCTTGAATCATGCTTGATATTGATTGATTCAAAATACATAGAGCATGGCTGAGGTAATATACAAATCCCCACTGTCACAGATCCAAAACAACACTGAGCATGTATTAGCTGGGACAAAGGGGCCAGCTGTCCCAGGTGCAGTGTGTTAGGGGATGCAATTGAGGTACTCAGTTTAAAATAAGTAGAAATCTTTTTTTCTTTCTTTTTTTTTGTGCCAAGGGGGTGTAGGGCATAGGGAGCTATATTGAGAACCAGCACTGAGCACTAGATGAATCAGCTACAGTTCTGATATGGGCAGATGAAGTCCCACTTCCACTGCCTAAATTCACTTCTAGGTTCTTCTGCAGGTGCACTGCAGTATGCTGTGATGACCTCCTGCAACTTATTTACTCTCTGTACAGTCCTGCACAGTATGTTTGCATGGCGATGGTTTTAGAAAGCATTTGTTACTAAAGGGCAAAATAAGCTGGATCCAGCAGGGGAAGAGGTACCAGTTGTAGAATCATCTGCAGGGAGAGGACTTGCAAGACAGAGGAGGGACCAATTCTTGTGGCACCAGCAAAAATGCAGTTTCTGTTCTGCAACTATGGTCCAGATTAAACAGAACAATGAGCAGGACTAATGCATGCAATACTACAACGAGGCTATGCTCTAGAATGTATTGACTGACCACATTGTTCATCAGACTTCACCTACACCTATAACAAAGCTGTATGGCCAGAGCACTGTAGTTGCATCATGCAAAAGTAGGGAGGGGCACAACAGCAGGCATCAACAGTGGTCAATGAGGTGGAGTGAGGTTTACTAAGAATGTGGATCAAAGTGTATGATATAGCCAAAGGTTTGGGGGGCTGAGTACACTGTGTAGGGAATGCTTCCTGAGAAGGCATCTCCTGCTGATGCGGCTGCATCTGTACTGTGTGCATGCATGTGTGACATCTATAATATTACTTCATTTGGAAGGGATGTAGACTGTGGATGTCCCCAGTCATGAGATTGTCCTCTAAGGAAAGACACTGGCATCAGCACCTAAGTATGAGCCTGGAACCAACTGTCCTTTCCATGTGCCTGACTACTGCATACTCCAGATCTTTTTCGGCATCCACGCTGTGCTTCACCAGGCATGCTGCTGGACAGTGGCATGGAAGAGACAGCAGTTCATGAATGTGACTTACCTCTACTTGTCAATTGTACCTCAGTGGAGTCAGATGAGTAAAAGACATAAAAAGGTGTTAGCCATGACATCTACAGGCAAGGTAACCACCCATGTATTTGCCCAGCATTCAAGTGAGGTTGTCCATTTCTTGAATGCCTTCATGCATCTCAAAAGCTGCGTAGGTCATCACTTATTTGTGCCCTGGTGGTGATAGCTTATGCCTATGTCTAGATGACTGCCCTGCACATGCACAGTGTACTGCTCATTGTGGTATCTGTCTCAGGCTATAACAGTGAACAGTGGCAGTGATGGCCATTGGCCCACCTCTCCTAGTCTCTTTCCTCATGCGCTGTAGGAAGCTACCACATGATAGAGCAAAATCCCAAAAAGGGAAGGCATCTCTGATTAGTACTAGCAAGAAACTACGATCCCTCATAAAATCATCTAAGGCCAGCTTCGAAAGAAAAATTGCACAAGACACTAAAGATAATCACAAGGCCTTCTTTAGTTATGTCAGGAACCTGGGGGGCAACTCCCAGATATGCTCTGAGTTAGTGCAAAATGACAAAAAATACACTGAACCCACAGACATTGCCAACATCCTGGCAGTCAGGTTCAGTGCAAACTTCTCCCCCCTTCCCCCCAAATGAGCAAATGTATATCCCAACAGAGTGTAGCATCCCTGACATCACAGATGCACAGGTGAGAGCTGCCCTCTCCAAAGCAAAAAAAAAAACAGCATCAATGGGCCAGGACGGTGTCCTGGGCTGCGTCTTACATGAGCTCCAAGAAGAACTGAACCCTCACATAAAGACATTGTTCAATCTCAGCCTTACTACAGGATATGTACCCAAGGAATGGCATACAGCAACAGTGGTCCCACTCCACAAAGGTGGTGCCACAACGGACCCCGGAAACTATCACCCTATAAGCCTGTCTAGCCTGGTCTGCAAAGCTATGGAGTGTATCATCATGGAACTCATAAACAAAGACATTGGGAACCTCCAAACACTGGAACCTACCCAATTCGGCTTTGTTAAGGGCAGATCTTGCCTCTTGAACCTGGTCGACTTCTTTGAAACAGTCACCAAAGCCATAGATAAAGGGAAGGTAGTCCACACAGCCTACTTGGACCTCGCAAAATCCTTCGACACAATACCCCACTCGGGCATCATAAATAATCTCACAAGCTTAAATATCAACCCCTATGTCATAAGATGGGTTGCAAACTGGCTCAGGGATAGATCCCACATGGTCAGAATTTCAGGTGCCATGTCAGACTCTAAACCAGTTAAAAGTGGCGTCCCACAAGGCTCAGTCCTGGGACCTCTCTTGTTCGGTATATATTTCTCTGAGGTACAGGCTAACACGGGAGGACTATGGCTGACCAAGTTCGCAGATGACTGCAAAATGGGTGCCATAATCGACTCACCGACTGACACAAGCATCCTCCAAAAGGGTCTCACAGAGATGGATAACTGGTGCCAGAGCCATGGCCTAAAGATAAATGCCAAAAAGTGCATAGTCATCCCCTTCGGGAAAAACAAAGTGCCCACAAATGACCACATAGGTGGTAATCCATTAAGTACGGAAGAAGTTATTAGGGATTTGGGGACCCAAGTAGATAGCAATCTCTCCTTTGACAATCACGTTGCCAAAGTGGTTAGAAAGACCTTCTATATAGCCCACCTTATCATGAAAGGGTTCACATCTAGATCAAGGAGGTCATTGTGTCCCTCTACTCATCACCCATCAGGCCCATAATTGAATACAATGCCCCATTTGGGATGTACCTTACCCAACACCTGCAGCAACTGGAAAGACCTCAAAAGTACCTCACCAAGAGGATCAGGGGACTCAAACAGATGCCCTACGCAGTTATGCTAAAGAAACTCCAGCTCTACTCAGTTGCTTACCGCCTACTCAGAGGCGATCTGTGTCTGACGTATAAAGCCATGTCCAACCCAGAATTAATGGACATGCTCCACCTCAGGAAATCCAAATCCCTTAGAGCTACACGCTCCAGGGACTTAAACCTCAGCACAGAAATAAATAGGACATGCTGGAGGGATAGATTCATATCCCAGAGGCTCCCCTCACTCTGGAACAAAATCCCAATCCATGTTAGGCAGAGCCCCTCAATGACCCTCTTCAAGAGAAATCTTGACAAGTGGATGGGAGATTGTAGGTTTACCCCTGGGATCTCTTCTGTGTCCCTACTAGACAGAGGCACAGTAAACTAACCTTAAAAGCGCTATCTTCTGTGACCTACTATACAGAGGCACAGTCAACTAATCTAAAAGTGTGGCGAAAGCCAAACACACTCTGGCTAGGCTTATAAATGCCCTAGGGCAGATAGCCTAGTATCATCCTATGAACCTAGGAAATCATACTGCATTAGTAGATATTATGGGCATTTCCTGTTCTTCTGCAGGTTCTGTTGAAATGATGGTGGGGTTCCACAGACAACAGAATTGTGTCACCCTTTGTGGGTGGTATTGCACCCACTATAGTCACCATTGCTAACAGTAGTATTGTGCCATATGACTCTGCTTCCATAAAGCTGTCATTACTGTCAGCATTCAGTGGAGCACTGACAGCATTCATAGCCTGTTCGGTCATGCAGAATTCTATTCACTGCAGCACTTCTGAAAGGAGAATTATTAAGCACCCATGGATGATATTACTAATGTGTGATAATCCCCCACCATCCAGTGGTGCAGCAACATTACTGATTACTGCAGTGTAAAGAACATAAACACAAATACCTTGAGTGGTATGCCATTGAGTCTGAATTCCACGTGAACCTGTAGAAGAAAGATGTTGTTGCTGAGCATCCCTGAGCTTATGACAGATGTGTTGCCCTAATCTGTATTTGTTATGTAAAGTAATATCAACCTGCTGAGTCACCAGCAGAGATGTGGCAAGGTTTCATTCAGCTCGGCTTAAAGGACCACTACGGGCAAATGATGAAGAAAACATATATTTTTTATCTTGCCATGATTTACCACACCTCCCAAAGCTGCCTTCAGCAAAATAAGTACTCATTCCTAATTTTATTTTGTTTTTACTCTTGTCTGCCCTCATGGGGGCAGACATGGTGATTCCTTTGGAAAGCTAAATCTGTCCTATAATGCAGACTGTGAGGACAAATGGCCCTGCCATTTGTTGTCAGACTAGACTTCCATTCACTTACAATGGAACTCCTGAAAAAAACTGCCAAGTTTGAGAGTCTGCAGCTCATGTGTCATTGACTGGTATCCACTGAGTTTTACAAATGTTGTTCCTACTGATGTACTACACATTCACTGAAAGAAACTTGCAAAAGTGTCAACAAATTACTGAGATAAAAATGACTTTTCACAAGGAGCAGTTTTGCAAGTTTCAGTTCCTGGCCAGGTTACTCCTCCCATCTCCCCTCCTTCAGTGGGCTACATTCTCACATTTCCAGCTTTGCTAGATTCAACTATTTAGTCAGCTTTGCATGACAATAGAAATAAAAAAAATAGCCTGGTGTGCCACTAAAACTGTTCCCTTGTATGTCTTTTCACTTCTGAATAGCAATTCCCAAGAATAAAAAACAAACAAACTCATCAGTCCAGAGTTTAGGCTAGTCTATCCATTTTTTAAACTGTGCACAGTAAAATATTCAACTTGTAATGATTTTGGCTGCTGACATGGTTATCTTCACATAGTTATTCTCTTATAGTATAACCTGAACTTATGGTATTTAATGATAAATTTTACAACAATTCTCAGTTTCTTAACAATGACCTCCCAAGCCTCTGATGTGACCTAGTACTTTTTTACTATTGCTTTATGTAGTTTGTCTTAGTTGTATACTTGTAATGTGTTTCTCATCCTGTCAGCAACAGACTCCTGGAGAAGCATATACTTTTATTGAAAGAGTACCAGCAGCTGTAGCAGTGATACCACACTCCAAAACAATGCACTCATAGTACTGACAAACACAAAGGAATGCATATGTCTGAATCAAGCAGTGATGAAATTGCTAGGGACTTCACTGAGCAAAATTTTACTCTTAATTTCTCCATTTCATAATGCATAACATTCTCACCACACTCACAAAGGCACACCTCCACCTTCCACAAACACAGCAACCCACACCCACACAACTGCTATGGTTTCTCCCTTCAGTTATTGCAAGCCAAGAATAATACTTTTTAATAAGGATACCTACCAGACAAGTCTGCATAGTACACTTGGTCTACCTGCATCATCGCAGCTCGGCCCCCCCCCCCCCCAGCAACTGCAACATTGCCAGATAAAACCACTGCTATGGTCCGGTTTCTCCCTACAGTTATTGCAAGCCAAGAATGAAGTACAGTTGTGTACTCTTACCATAAATGTAAATGTTCGAGTATGTTCACTGTTACAGTCGTTACTGTAGAGTTCTTCCTGCTGGCAGCAGCCCTAGATCGGCCAAAGTCCCAAAGTTGGGTCCGACGTCGGCTGAAGTCACTCCTGCCCTGACATCAGTACGCCAGGCGTATAAAGACCTCAGCCGACGCCATTTTCCAGTTTTTCTTGCCCCAGATGAGAGGTGCCCAAAAATAAAGGCCAAAAGCTTAATCAAAAAGAATAAGCAAACATAAACCAGAACATTCCCAAATATCACCAGCAAAAATACCTCGGAGAAAAAAGAAATGTCAAGGAGACACAGACAGCACTCAAAGAACAACAAAAGAGGGGACAGGAGGGAGGGTAACCCAGACTGTAACAGTGAACATACTCGAACATCTACATTTGTGATGAGTACACAACTGTACTATGTTCTTCGTGGTTGACTGTTACAGTCATTACTGTAGGGTTGAATCCCAAAGCTAAGAAAGAGTGGATGGAGAAGGAACAGTAGGGGTGGTCACAAAACCCTGCAGGACTGCAGAGGCAAAACCTGCCCTAGATTTAGAATAGAGAGGGAGACTGTAGTGCTTAGAAAAAGTATGCACAGAACTCCAAGTTGCAGCTTCTAAGATCTCCTTGGTAGGAACTCCACTGAGAAAAGCTGCTGAGGTGGCAGTAGCTCTGGTAGAATGTGTTCTGACATTAACAGGAACAGGCTTTCCATGATGAGAGTAACAGAACTTGATGCAGTGGGCAATCCACTTAGAAATAGTCTGCTTGGTGATTGCTCTCCCCTGTGAGGTAGAAGCATAAGCCACAAACAATTGGTCCGATTTCCTGAAAATCTTGGTCCTGTCCGGGTAAAAACGAAGCTGCTTGTGTATATCTAAAGAATGCAAAATACTTTCCTCTTCACTTTGAGGATTAGGATAAAAGGTAGGCAAATGAATAGTCTGATTCAAGGCTACTTTCAAAACCACCTTAGGCATAAAGGTGGGATTAGTCCTCAGGGACACCCTGTCCTGATGAAAAATAATATAGCAATAACCCACGCCTGGGTGTGGGTAATGCTGGATTTACCACGGTTGGCGTGGTTTGGTCCCGAGGGACCAAACAAAGACAACCGTGGTAAATCAGCATTACCCACACCCAGAAGTGGGTTATTATTACCATGGTGTTAGTTTGTTTTGTATTATGTTTGTATTGTTGTTATTTATGTTTTTGTTTGCTTTTTTTGTATTCTTCCACTTTTGTGAGATAAAATAGTCCACACTTTCAGTTTGTGTTTATTGTTTATTTCTGTTTTAATTTAAATACATGTTATTTTTAGTTTTCAGGAAATGTTAGGAAAGGGCTAGGTGGTGCTTGGTATAATATAGTTTAAGCAGTGTAGAAGTTTATAACGTAGTTATGTTTTAGTAGTTATAGGTATGTTGAAATGTGGTGTAGTTTTAATTTGTATTAATTTTTAAAATATGTACTTTTACTATTTGGTCACTAGATGGTGGTGTTGTATGCGCTTTTATTAGATGTATGCTGATGTGGACGTTTGGTATGGTGTGTGTTTTTGACTTTACAGGGATGTGTGGTGTGTTTTAGTATGTACATTTTGGAGTTGTCTGTGTATAGGTATTGTAGGAAAAAAAGGTAAGTGAATGGTTTTATGAGAATGCTTGGTTTTATTGTGTTATAAGTGGTGGTTATGTAGTGTGTGTGTGATGTATTTGCGACTGCATGACTTTTTATTTTTTTAGTGTTCGAGGTGAGGGAATGAGGAGTGTAGTATGGAAATTGGTTAGTTTTCTGTGTTTTCGTTAAATTGTTGTGTGTTTTGGGTATTAGATTTACTTTACTTTACTTTACTGTTTATTTGCTGTCGCCGCATGATATTTAGCGACAGGACTTTTTGCGTTGTTTCTTGTAGGATTTACTATGTGCACGCTGGTTGGATTAGCCAATCAGCTTGCATGTTTGTCGGGTTTGCGATGTTCGCATGGTATAATAAAGGATTCTACAGCCATGAAAGCTTGCAATTCCGAAATTCTTCTGGCAGAGGTAATGGCTAAAAGAAAAGCAGTTTTCCATGATAAAAACTTTAAATCTGTGGAAGCTGCAGGTTCAAAAGTAGATAAAGTTAACTTTTGCAAAACAAAGTTGAGATCCCAAGTGGGAACTGGTGCTCTTAAAGGAGGCCTTATATTCTTCGCCCCTCTCATATATTGCTTAAGTAACGGATGAGAAAAGATTGGGGGATCTGTATTGTAATGTGCAGAAATAGCAGAAGCATGAATTTTAATAGATGAAAAAGATAGGCCCTTATGTAACATCTCTGTTAGGTATTGTAAAATCAGAGGAATGTTAGGAACTGCAGAATCAATACCCTGGGCCTGAGTCCAGGAGCAAAATCTTTTCCATTTACCTGCATAAGATTTCCTGGTGCTGGGCTGTCTAGCTTCAAGAATTACGTCCAGTACCTGTTTGGTAAGGGTAGAACTGTTTAAAGACCCTGGATCCACCAGGCTGCTAGATTTAGAGTTTTGACATGGCTGTGTAGGATCTGGCCATCTTGTTGAGACAGTAGATGTGGAAGTTGTGGCAAAATCCAGGGTGGACCCTGAGCCAGGTTCATCAGGGAGGCATATCAGAATTGCCGAGGCCAGTTGGGAGCCAGTAAAATCATTTGCAGTCTGTCCTGTTTCATTTTCAGAAGTACCCGAGGAAGAAGAGACAAAGGAGGAAAAGCATATACTGAGAGGTGCTTCCAACTGAATGAAAGAGCATCCACTTTCCATGCTAGCTTGTGGTAGGTCCTCGTGCAGAATGTTTGAAGTTGATGGTTTTGGAGAGATACAAAAAGATCTATGTCCGGGCACCACCATGCCTCCATTATCATCCTGAATATCCGAACATCCAACATCCATTCGTGTGGATCCAAAAGAGTTCTGCTTAGACTGTCCGCCAGAGTGTTGTCCTTTCCTGGCAGGAATTGAGCTAGTAAGTCCACCTTGTTGGCTAGTGCTGTGTTCCACAGAGCCATGGCCAAACTGCACAGGGGGTAAGAATGAGAGCCTCCCTGCTTGTTTATGTACCACATCACCGTAGTGTTGTCCGTCTTTATCAGTAATTGCCCTGGTAGAATAAGATCTTTGAAGGCTGTCAGGGCATTCTGTACAGCTAGCATCTCCTTCAAATTTATGTGCAGATGCATTTGGTCCTCTGTCCAGGCACCCTGAAGACATTTCCCTTCCATGTGGGCTCCTCATGCATGATCCGAAGCATCCGTCATTATGACTTGATTGGCTGGAATGGGACAGAAAGGCATCCCCTTGTTTTGGAGACAGGCCTCGGCCCACCAAAGAAACTCCTGCCAGAGACAAGGCAAAATTGCAATCACTGTTTCCAGACTGTGGCAATGCTGACACCATACTCTCTTGAGGTACCACTGTATCTTCCACATATGCAGCCTTCCATATGGTATTAACAGAATGCAGGATGCCATGTAACCCAGAGCCTACAGAACTTTTCTTGCAGACAGCTGACTCATTAAAGCCAGATTTTTGAAATAAGAAGCCAGTTGCACTTTTTTGTCTGGTGTCAAATAAGCCATCTGGGTTGTAGTGCTCAGAAGCGCACCCAGGAAAGTAATTTGCTGCGTGGGCACCAGGTTTGATTTCTTTAGGTTCACCGTGAACCCTAGGCACAAGAAAAGATGCTGCACAAATGTTAGATGCTGAAGTAAAGTCTCCTTGTCGTCCGCTTGAATGAGACAATCATCCAGATAAGGGTATATTTGAATTCCCTTCAGTCTGCAAAATGCCATTACTGGTGCCAGGCACTTTGTAAAGACCCTGGGCGCAGTAGATAAGCCAAAGGGCAGCACAGAGAACTGGTAATGCCTCAAGCCTGCTTTGAATCTCAGGTACCTTCTGCACACTTGCCGTATAGGAATATGCAGGTAAGCCTCCTTCAAGTCCAAAGTCACCATCCAAGCGTTCTTGCTCAGCATAGGCAGCAGCTTCTGCAGAGTGAGCATCTTGAATTTTGGAATTTCTAGGAAGGTGCTCAATACGGAAAAGTCAAGGATTGGTCTCCATGCATTTTCCTTTCTGGGAATCAGGAAAATTCTTGAATAAAACCTTTGCTCCATTTCTGAATCTGGTACCAAACCTATGGCCCTCATATCCATGAGGGACCGAACTTGCCATTGTGCCTCTGCCCATTGATGCTTTGGCAGATCTGGCCATCCGTTTGATCTTGGCAAGGTATGGAAATGAAACCTGTAACCCCTTAAAACTATGTCCAGAACCCATTCGTCTTGGGTTATGTGGCTCCAGTTTTGATAAAAAAGAGAGATTTTTCCTCCCAAAGGCGCATCCAGGAGGGATGCCCCTGGAGCTAGTAAGGGAGAATCATAATGACTGTTTCCTGTAAGGTTGTGACCTATCTTCCCCTCCCTTGGGAGAGGGGGCACTCCACTGCTTATTTCTGAAAGGGGGCTGTGCCTGACCCCTACCTCTGGAACGCCTGTATCTGTCCATCTGAGGTCTATCCGAGCTCGGAAAGGACCAAGGTTTTGCTGGCCAATTCCTGCTAAATCTAGGGGGTTGTACCTGTAGAAAATCTTTTATCGTCTGCATAGATTTGGCTTTGTCTTCCATTTTCTTCAATACTTCCTCAGCTTTGGCCCCAAACAAAACATTGTATTGCAAAGGGGCATCTAAAAGATTTGCTTTAACCTGCTCAGGCAAACTTTGCTCCTTTAACCAAGTGTGCCTTCTAATAACTGCGCCAGTTGCTGCAGCCCTGCAAGCCTCAAAGAATCAAAACCACAGTGCAGGGTATGTTTACCCACCTGCTCAGTAGCATGCAATAAATCCTGTAATTCCTTATTGTCTGCACCACCAGAAACATCAGACATCTTTTGCTTTAACACAGACAAAAGGTATTGCTGATATTTTAACATATGAAATTGACAATTCAAAGCTCTAATAGACAATGTAGCAGAAGTATAAACTTTTTTACCCCATCTTTCCAAGGCACTGGACTCTCGGTCAGAGGGAATAGGATTCTTAGCAGAGGCTGCTTTAACACCCTTAGGGCCCTGAGAAATAGTTTCTGGATCAGCTGAAGGATTCTTAAAAAGATATTTGTGGGAATCTGGAACCCTATAATACCTATCCGGTTTGACAGGAGCAGGAGGAAAAGAATCAGGAGTGGGAGACGCCTCTGTAAAAACATCATCCACAATGTCCAGTACAGGGGGAATAGCCAGGGGTCTATGCTGTGGAAGCAGAAGAAAATCCCTAAGCCTTTTCTTAGATTCAGAGTATTCCTGCCCTTCCCAGTGAAAATGCTCTCTCATGTCATACAAGGTTTCCCCAAATGAATAATCCTCAGGAGGAGAGGCTGAAGGAAGGGATTCTTCAGCATCAGAATCCTCATAAGGAGGGAAGGAATAATCCTGCTCAGAAGAAGAAGAAGCAGGAGAAATTGAAACTTGATCTGAGGAATCATAATCTGGCTCTAGCCTAGGTCTCTTGTCAGGAGGGGGATGAGAACCCCTGATCATAGTTAACAGGTCTTCAACCATTCTAAGCATCTGTCTTTGAGGTCTAGGGCCCTGAACAGAAAGTGCCTGTGCATGCTGCTTTGTCTTTGCCGGAGCCTTAGTCTTTGCCTTTGTCCTTGACTGCAAAACTGGAGTTATCTGTACATGACGCTGTGTAGGCCTAAAAACTCCCTCAGAATCTGGTGCCTGCGCAGCAGCTCCGGACCCATCTGAGGGAGCAATATCCGGAGGTCCAATCCTTGAAAAGTCTGAAGGCCCCATCTGCTCCTCACGGGAGTCGGTACAGGCAACCGGTTCAGAAGTGGCAGATGACAGGCGCTGCGAAAGTGCCTCACTGACGACAGCCGAACCGGCAACTGGCTCTGGTTGAATAAAGTCGTACACTTTGGACCTCGAAGGCCTGTCTTTATCCTTACGCCTCTTATACACTGCAGTAGCCGGATAGGAATCCAACAACAAATTGTAATTAAATCTTTTTCCAAAATAATGGAAGGCAAAATCATACCTATGCCTAATATTGTGCGTTGATTAAACTTAGCACAAAACCTACAATTAGCTACGTCGTGGTCAGGACCTAAGCAAGGTATACAGTAAGAGTGAACATCCTTATGAGGTATTTGCTTCTTACAAGAAATACAGTTATTAACTTTTTCTGACATCGGACTGGAGCAAGAAAAAGGTTTCCCCAATGGGGTACTTAGCTCAAAAGAAGAAGTCTTCAATTCAAAAGCCACCAAAAACAAACAGGAGTCGTCCGACTTGCACTTGTGAACTGCTTTGCAATGGGCACCTCACGGCAAGAAAGACTGGGGAAAATGGTGTCAGCTGAGGTCTTTATACCCCTGGTGCACTGATGTCAGGGCAGGAGCGACTTCAGCCAACGTTGGACCCTACTTTGGGACTCTGGCCGCTCTAGGGCTGCTGCCAGCAGGAAGAACCCTACAGTAATGACTGTAACAGTGAACCACGAAGAACATCACTTTTTAATAAGGATACCTACCAGACAATTCTGCATAGGTGACTGGATATTTACAGTTCTTGTTATTAGCAGATGTGGTCCTTAAACAGTTATGTTTTAACCATTGTGACTGGGTATTTACATTTCCTTTTACAGCACATTTGTTACTTTTATTAGTTATTTTTTAAACATTCCCCCGGATTCATGAAGCTTGGCGCATGGCCAGTGTAAGGCCTGCACCGGCCGTGTGGCGTATAAATGGTGTAGTAGCACCATATGCATATTAATGAAGGTACGCTGCTACCACAACCACGTGCATAGGACTCGTGCGTGAGTGCATGGGGCGTTACTAAGCTGCGCCCGGAGGCGTGTCAATGTCGGCTGGCGATGAGCAACCTAAACTGCTGAATATTATAGCCTGCCTGCAATAGTAATCACACCTATCAGTGTCCGTGGACAATGAGCAACTAAACTTGG